>NC_082685.1:16375390-16675390 GCF_949987515.2 Delphinus delphis
ATGAAAATGTACAGTTGAGAAGGGTGGCCAATGGTAGAAAGCCATTCCTGGGTGAGAAACACAGGAGTGGCTCAGCTCCATCTGATAATCCATGGGAAAATGTATGTTTGTTATTTCAAAATCTAGGGATTTTTCTATTAGTATTAATATTTGTATGTGACAACTAATTTTAAATATTGATTCAATGGGTTTTCAAACACTATGAAGAGTAACAGAAGTCTTTGCTAAGTTGAATATTTCACCTGAAAGGGAAATTTGTTACTTCTTGATTTGCCAACTAGATTAACTTCTAAAAATCGAAAGGAAGAGAATGGGTGGTCCTGATTTGAATGTATGCACATTGCTGGGTCAGTATTTGTGGCCAGAAAGATGGAGCAATATTGTCTGGGCCTGAATCACGTGTTTACACATATCACTAAGGGTTAGGATATTGTGATGGACAGACAAGTCAAGACCCTGACAATGAAAATGAAGGAGATGTATTTTCTGAATATACAGATGTGTGGTTACCAGAAATATTGCAACAAGGGGTTATCTGTTCAATATACCCAATTTGTATACTTCATTTTCCTGAAGTAGAGAGTCCAGATATGCTATGGGATAGGCTAAACCTATGGGAGAGGTAAAACATTTATCTATAGGGTGACTGAAATACTGGGACAATTTAATGTATATTAGTTTATGAAATTCTGGTGCTTTGTTACCTGAAAAAATCACAGTTTGAAAATATTGGCTAACTAGAAAAGTGAGAAAAGAGAAATAATTCTCTTTTAAATAACTAAGTGAAAAAAGATGGTCACCTAAAACAAAGAAATAATTTTTACATGCACACTTTTTACATTCATTTCAGTTTATTTTTGCTCTATTTATTAAACATCTCCTGTCAGAGTTTCTCTATTGAAGAATCATTACTTACTCCTGAAAATCTCCGTAGGACCCATTATCATGCAATTAATAGAGTGTGTTTATTAAAAATATAAGCAGGGATAAAAAAATTCAAATATTAGAGTATATTATAAAACTATAAAAATGAGAACAGTTGTTATCTCTGGAAAACAATTATATTTACTTTCATTGCTGTGGTGAATCAGGTCTAGCTGAGAACATAATATCTAATTAAGTATCTTTTCAGAATGAGAGACAATTTATTGCTTATTAAATACAGCTGCAGGACTATATGTAGACACAAAGATAAAATATTTTTAATCTAGTTGAAGATGTAATTCTAATTTACATTTAAAAGACAAAAACAACCAGTAAAAAGATAAATGAAAGTACAAAACAAATTATGTGGAGTGATAATATTTCTTAATAACCAAAATTACTCAGTGAAAGTTGTGTAAATTCAAATGTGTAATTTATGGCCACAGCATTGAACTATAAGAGAATTAATGGATTTTTAAGAATAAATTGTTAAAGGTCAAATATATCAATAAGTCAAATATGTAAAAAATATAAAGATCAGAAATAATAAATGGGTAAGTGTAGCATGAAAAAAATCCAAAACAAGATGTTAATATAGCACACACACAAGAAAATTTTCAAAATCAATTGAAACTAAATGAATAAATATATATTGCAATTACAATGAGGACTCATCATTTACTAACTCAATAAAATAAAAAGCATAAAATCATATATACCAATTTTATGAATTGGTTCGTATACACATAAACTATGCACACACACATATATATCTATTTGTTATGTTATAAATGTACATGACTCATCAATTTGATAAGAAATAAACATCAAAAAATAATTATTCCCTTGGACCCATTATTTTCACTTTTGAAGATTTAGTAAGAAAAAAGTATTTTTCACAAAGTGGGACCTTTCATAGAAAGAAGTTTATAATTTGGAAGGAAATGGTATGATAAATTTTAAAAATAGTTAAATAGACTATAATTATAAAGTCAAACTACTATAGATAATTAGATAAATATTATCAAAGCTATACTATTGTGGTTCTAGAAATTAGTAAAACAAAACAAAAAAAACCAAACATACAACATCACTTCCAATATAAAGTGGTAAGAAGAAAATTTTGTGTTTGTGAGCCACACTTGAATAATATATTCAAAATTAAATATGTTGTCATAAGAATTGGAAAATAAAGTTATGACCAATGTATAATAAGTATTGACAAATATTGTTACAATACAGTGGTTTAGGGAAAATTAGTTTAAAATGTAGTATAGAGTCAATACTACTTAGGATTCACATTTTTTCTCTTCCCTAATTAAAAAAAAAAGACTTGTTTTTTATATTGATTGTCTACTGGCAGATCTATGACATTGCATTTTTCTTAATAAATGTGTGAAGATATTATGCAGCATAGCAGCAAGGCATGCTCTGTTTCATTAGTAGTCCACAGGGGATAGGGTGAAGTGGTTTGGCCATGAGACGTCTACAGAAAAGTACCATTTGCTGGCTGTATATTGCTCATCTCTGTTACAGTGAAATCCTTCTGTAACTAAGGTCTATCCTTTCTTCTCCTATTCTCAATAGATATCAACTTCTTATGGTTACTTTTCTTCTGAAGACTTTCCTGAGGGCTCCAGCCATCTCTGTTTCTCAGACTGTAGATGAGGGGATTGAGCATGGGAGTGAGGATGGTGTAAAAGATAGAGACCACTTTGTCCTGCTCAGCAGTGTGATAGGCTTTGAGAAGAAAATACTTGATGATGATTAGTCCATAGAAGAGAGTCACCACAATCATATGGGAAGAACACGTTGCCAAAGTCTTCCTCATCCCCATATTTAATCCTAATCTCAAAACAGTGTAGAGAATCTGCCCATATGAAGCCATTATGGCAGATATTGGAAAGAGGAGAAATACAACACCACTGACAAAAAAACCATTTTCATAAAGAGAAGTGTCAGCACAAACAAGCTCCAGAAGAGCTGGGATCTCACAGAAGAAATGATGGATGTCCCTGGAGCCACAATAAGGAAGATTCAGAACATAGACAACATTGATGAAGGCATTGAGAAGTGCATCCAGCCAAGTGCCAACCACCATGAAAATGCAAACTGTAGGGCACATGAGAACTGAGTAGTGGAGGGGATGCAATATTGCCACATAGCAGTCGTAAGCCATGACTGCCACGAGAAGGCACTCTGCTCCCACCAGAGTCATGAACAGGAAATGCTGAATTACACAATTAGTATAGGAAATGTTGTTTTTTCCAGACAAAAGTAGAGATATACAAGAGGTCCATCAAAGAAAGTTAACTGAGAAGAAATTTCATAGGAGTATGGAGGTAAGAGTCCAACCAAATGAGAATCACCATCATAACATTGACAATATGGGCGACAAGAAAAACTAGGAAGATGAAAGTAAAAAGTAGCTTGGGGGGTCTGGATTTGGTAAAACAGTCCCAGGAGAACAAAGGCAGTCCCAGTGGTCCTATTTTTCCATATCTCCATTCTGTCCATCCTAATTCATTACCTTGGATAGAGTTTACAAAAATCTTTAGATCCACTCTCTATCCACTTTTGTACCACTCTTATTTTACAATGTGTCACTTTCATTTTCTTCTTAGCAATATCAATGATATATTTTATATATAATGTGGTTTGACTATATTTAATTATATGTGATATCACAGAATGTTGTCACTCTCACAACTTTAGTGCAAAATTTCTTAAGACAGATTTATAAATAATTCTCAGGATTGGACACGTTCAGTATTTTAAGGAAATGTATTTAAAATCTTTGAAATTTTCTAAGTACAATTTAATTAAAAGAATAAAAAATTAAATATATATCTCTATAGATCTATCTATTTATCTATAAAAAATATCCAACACATACTTAAAGTCATTCTGTGGTCTTGAATAGTTCTGATTTCCAAGTACTAGAGATTAGATAAGTTTTCAGTCTTAAGTAAATAAGTAATCTTCTGTACACCTACACAAAATCTTTTCAGTGTTTTACATATGTCATTTTGACCACTATAACAGTCTTCAAAGGGTTACTTTCTTTGTTTTCAAAATACGATTAGACTCTCAAAGAGATCAACTAATACGTGCAGATATAGAGTACTGGAACTAGAACTATAATTAGATGTAAATGTTTGCAAGTGTTCTGATCTAGTCTTAGCTGTTACCTAATTCTCTAAAAACGAAATTGGTTTAAGGTGTTCTGTTTTTAAATAAAGAATGTATAAGAACTTTTTTTGATATTTGACAATTGACAATCTAAGACCATCCAGAAAGTACAGAAAAAAGCTCAAACAGGCTGCTTGCTGAGTCAGATTCCAAATCCTGAGGTCACATAGTCACAAGACTGTTGATACTATGAAAAACAAAAACAGTAGCAAACAATCAAATGACTGTTATTGATCTATTCTGGCCAGTGGGCTTGGTAATTTTCTTTATCTGTGCTGTAGTTCAGTAAAACTCTGGGTGTAAGAAAACATACAGCACCTATCTAATGAGAAAATAACCTATTCTGTAGAGAAAAAACTGGAGAGAAGCTCCATTGATAGGTTTCAAGTGCAATTTGAGAAGTAATTTGCTTATGTACAGGCATTACATTTTTCAAGGTGTCCCTCAAAATTGTGACATAATAAAGCACAATAATACCAAAAATTAAATTTCACACAATTAGACTTGCTCCTTGAAGAATGTAGTTAGTGGCTGTCATGATCTATAGTGACTTGCTTTTATGGCTTGAAACTTGACCATTTATATGTTGTTCTATATAAGAAATTCCACCAAAATTAGCATTGACTCCTGAACAAGAATTTCTTTAAACAAGCCAACTCAATTAGGAAAAAAAAAAAGATTACCTTCACTCAGGATTTATTTGGTATCTCTTCTTATCCCAAGTCTTTATGAACAGTGTCTATGAAGTTACATACACTTTGCTTGAAGGAAAAGAAGTGAGTAAAATGCTTCAATGAGAAAATTTAAAAAAAACACTAAGTATTTTAATTCCTGATGGTAAATTAATTGTATTGTCTCTAAATATAAATGCATCTTTTAGTATAAAAATGTATATTTTACAGAGTCAGCTATCCTAAACCAGTAGTGCATGTTACCACTGTTGGCAGATGCAGATGTAACCTAGATAGGATAAGGGAATTATAAAATAGTAAGTAATTTATTAAAAGGCTATCCTTCTATATTTTTAATCCTCTCTTAGTGTGATGTTCTCCCTTGAACAGATAGTGTTATTACAGCGCCATAAAGACTTTAGACACTCAGTAAGAATTTTGAAATTTTGAGTTACTTCCAATTGGCTACTCTTCTTGTTTACAACCAAATAACTTGGTATGTGATTTCTTGAAGTCCAAGACCACATGAGGTGAGTATTTTGTTCTGTTTACCCACTCCAAAGTGAAAATTAACATGCAAGAAAGTAGACAGAATCATAGACTGTTGTTTTAGTATTAATATTAAATGTTATTTTACCTCATGTTGTTTAAATGATTTCCACAAATGATATTTTATATAATAGTCCATAATTTGATGAAAATTATATTTTCTTTTTTTAATTAATTAATTAAATTTTTTAAAAGTTTTAAATTTTATTTTATTAATTTTTTATACAGTAGGTTCTTATTATCCATTTTATACATATTAGTGTATATATGTCAATTATATTTTCAATATTTTAAGTACTGAAGACTTTTTAAAAACACATTTACAGATGTGACTGACAACTTATTAAAAAACTGCATAGATTTTTTTTACATGAAGAGTCAATTTATTCAACTGAAATTACTGGTAGGATCTTAAAATCCAAATGGCTCAAAGTTTAACCAGTTTTAACTCAAATACTTACCTTTTACACTGTTTAAGTATTATGAATAAGAAGCGTATCAAATATGCAGTCCTTTGTGCTTAATTAAGACTAGGAGCAAAAGATGCATTTTCCCTAATGTATCTTTTTTCAACAAAATATATTAAATTGTTATATTTATTTTGATAAAGTCAAAATTTTTACACTTACAAATTTTAAAAAGATTCCTAATTTGAATCTTCAGAGGCAAATAAATACATAAGTAAGTAAGTAAACAAATAGATAAATCCCACTGTCCATGTTAAAAGATATTCAATGGCTATACGTTCTGGGTATGTATATTTTTTAATTCAAAAATTGAGCCAAGTTTTTCTTTTCTTTTTTTTAATGGAAGGATATATCACATCAGATACATGTGGTAAGTACATAAATCTGGTATTTAAAAGTATTGCTCTATTTCACTTATTATTTATATTGAATTACAATTTTGAATAAATTATTCTGTAATTTTATTTTTACCTGTATTGCAAAACAAGGCTGATGTTGTGTCTTGTAAAGAAAAGTTCCTGGTCAACATCAAGCCTTTCAACTAATTATTTGGCATCAAATAAATCCATTTTTTTTCCAGAAATACTAGCTATAAATTTTAATTTTTTTCCCTCAAAATATCACCAGAAATTTCTTTATGTAGACGGAAGCATTGCACATAGAAGTATCCAGAGTGACTCATCTCTTGATGTCAGGTCCATACATTATCAATGAACTAAGGAGGTTAAATAGCCCACAAAAATCTCTCTACCATAAAGAGTTGTGACAACTTATAATTCCACCTGTACTGTCCTCAGAGAAAATGTCCCTTGTTTGCCTCTCTCCTCCTTTAGGTAGACAGTAGCATAATCGTTCCATTGTCCTTCAAATACCCAAATAAATAAGCCTGTCCCCTTAGAAACAAACAATAATATCAGTCAATTTCATAATCATTTGTTTATCAGCACCAGATTCCTCCACCTTGACAGTTCAAAAATTGCCATGTCAATATCCCAGTTCAGAATTTAATAGATGCGACTATAGAATATCTGTCATTTAAGATCCAGAGCAAGTGTACTTCTTTCCTGACTTCACCATTGTTTAATGACCTCAGATATGTTACTTGACCTTTGGTTTTTCATGTATAAAATGGGATAATAAGAGGATACATGTGAGGTTTTGTGAGGATAATGTTAATTAATTATTGCAAATTTATTAGGATAGTGAAAGATGCACAGGAGAGAATAAAAGTTTCACGATGTGGAGTTGAGCTTGAATTTTATGACTAAATATAATTAGGACTATGAATTGATCTATATAGTTTTGTGTTACCTTCTGGTCATATCACAAACTAGAGACTTATGTAACAGCCTATATATATATATATATATATATATATATATATATTTTTTTTTTTTTTTTTTTTTTTTTTTGCGGTATGCAGGCCTCTCACTGTTGTGGCCTCTCCCGTTGCGGAGCACAGGCTCCGGACGCGCAGGCTCAGCGTCCATGGCTCACAGGCCTAGCCGCTCCGCGGCATGTAGGATCTTCCCGGACCGGGGCACGAACCCGTGTCCCCCGCATCGGCAGGCAGACTCTCAACCACTGCACCACCAGGGAAGCCCAGCCAACATATATTTTTAATGAACTACATGTGTGACTCTATATATCACCCATGTACAGTAAGTTTCTGGGTCTTTTTCAACTAGAGATATGCATCTACCTTTGTGAATTTTGTACATTTGTGATAATATTGCACATATCTTATTAAAGTAACCCTGTGCACTCTTAATTGCAAAATTATTCTCATTTTTCTATATATAGAGAAGCATATATAATGTTTCTCAGAAGTTGAGCTTAATTTGGGAATGATACATCTAGCTGAGTTTTAGTTACCTGGGAGATAATTAGGTCACACTGTGAGGTTAGTTAGGTCAGGTCACATGGTGAGATTCGTTTGATGTAGTATTGGTTGTAGTGTTAGCCATTGGATTTTTCTAGTGTGTATTTGTATATCAAACTAGTGTTATCATTTATTGATTACTTTCTATGTGTCAACCAGAGTTCTAAGTACTTTACCTTTATGTTAAATCCTCAGGCCTGCTAATGTCCCTACCAGTGAGGCACTGTGAATAATACTGCTTCAGTGCCTGTGATCATATCCATCATGTTTTACATACACACAACTTTAATATCACTAAAGTTTTGATTTAGAATTTTTTACTCTACTTAGAAAAATTTTAAATATAGTGTGAAAATCTAAATTCAACAGAAATCAGCATTTGAGAGGGACTTGAACACACCTCAAAATCATTACAACAACCATGTAATTAGAAAGCCCATCTCTCCTTTCACAACTGTGCTCATTTGTGCAAACTTACCAAAATATTCAGAAAAAGGGTAAAAAAAAACCCCAATTATTAGCATTATAATTACTAAAAAGGGTAAAGTGTAAAAATAATTTTGGAATTAATATATGTTTTTTTTCTCTTAAATTCAGTCTTTTCTTAAAGTTTCCTTTGGGCTTTAGAATAGCGTATGCACAATAATACTTTAGAATTTTTTTAAAGCTAACTCAAAGTTTTAATCTAGTTTTGTTATCAGTGAAAATAATTGGAAATATAAGGACCATTCAGTATGATCTCCTTTCTATTAAAGAAACATAAGGTCCAAAAAAATCACACTACTTCTAACATGAGTAACAATCTTTATATACCAGGCTCACTGTTATTAGGTTGGCATCAACTCGACCCATGTTCCCCAGAATACCATTACCTTTATGGTTCATGGCTAACATTTACAAATGAGAGGAATTTACACATGATTTGAAAAATAGAAGACAATGAAAGGAGTTATTATCTGAGGAAGGCAGATGTATAAGCAAACATGAGTTTTAATTAGCTTCCTGGTGAGCTTCTAGGAAATATACTATATAGGTGCTAGAGACTGAGACCATCAGTAGGACCATCACACAAATCCTGAGATTTGTAGCACCTTCCAAGTGAGTTTCTAAGACCACCCCAAAATTGCCTTCATTCTTCCAGCCCTTCTAAAATATAAACAAGCATCTAATTTCCTATGGTAAAAATCAATTATACCTGGAAAATAATGAGTGAATTCTATTTACAATATAATACAAATGCTTTATACACAGCATTTTTTTTTTTGCCAAAAAATGTACTAGGAGATAGAAATTCAAAAATAGGAATCGGAAATTGATCTCCTAATCTGATCAGATGACAGTAGAATGGTACAATAATTGCCAGTGGAAGATGGAACAAGTATTCCAGACTATACTGTGACCAAAAAAAAAAAAAAAGTTAATTGAATTATCACTGGTTATTGGTGAAAATAATGCACATCAAAGGCAAGAAAAACTTACTCTTTTTTTTTTTTTTTTTTTTTTTGTGGTACACGGGCTTCTCACTGCTGGGGCCTCTCCCGCTGCGGAGCACAGGCTCCGGATGTGCAGGCTCAGCAGCCATGGCTCATGGGCCCAGCCGCTCCATGACATGTGGGATCTTCCCGGACCAGGGCATGAACCCGTGTCCCCTGTATCGGCAGGCAGACTCTCAACCACTGCGCCACCAGGGAAGCCCCAAACTTACTCTTTTTAAAAAAAAGTTTTTATTGAAGTATTGCTGATTTACAACGTTGTGTTAGTTTCTGGTATACAGCAAAGTGATTCAGATATTTTCATTGATAGTTTTTCATATGTTTTGGCAACAATAAGTTTATTGTATATGTCTGTGAGCCTGTTTCTGTTTTGTAAATATGTTCATTTTATCATATTTTAATTCCACGTGTAAGTGATATCATATGGTATTTGTCTTTCTCTGTCTGACTTCACTTAGTATGATAATCTCTAGGTCCATTCATGCTGCTGCAAATGGCATTATTTCATTCTTTTTTGTGGCTAAGTAGTATTCCATTGTGTGCGTGTGTGTGTGTGTGTGTGTGTGTGTGTGTGTGTGTGTGTGTGTGTGTGTATATATATATATATATATATATATATATATATATATACCACATCTTATTTATTCATTCACCTGTCGATAAACATTTAGGTTTCTTCCATGTCTTAGCTATTGTAAATAGCATTGCTATGAATATCAGAGTGCATGTATCTTTTCTACTTAGAGTTTTCATCTTTTCCAGACATATGCCCAGGAGAGGGATTGCTGGATCATATGGCAACTTTATTTTTTTAAGGAACCTCTATACTATTCTCCATAGTGGCTGTACCAATTTACATTCCCACCAACAGTGCAAGAGGGTTCCCTTTTCTCCACACCCTCTCCATCATTTATTGTTTGTAGATATTTTGATGATGGCCATTCTGACTGGTGTGAGGGGATACCTCATTGTAGTTTTGATTTGCATTTCTCTACTAATTAGTGATGTTGAGCATCTTTTCATGTGTCTGTTGGCCATCTTTATGCCTTCTTTGGAGAAATGACTATTTAGCTCTTCTGCTCAGTTTTTTGATTGGGTTCTTGTTTTCTGATATTGAGCTACATGAGCTGTTTGTATATTTTTAGATTAATCCCTAATTGGTCACTTTGTTTGCAAATATTTTCTCCCATTCTGTGGGTTGTCTTTTTGTTTTGCTATGGTTTCCTTTGCTGTGCAAAATATTTTGAGTTTAATTAGGTCTCATTTGCTTATTTTTGTTTTTATTTTTATTACTCTAGGAGACAGATTTTAAAAGATTTTGCTGCGATTTATGTCAGACAATGTCCTGTCTGTTTTCCTCTAAAAGATTTATAGTGTCTGGTCTTACATTTAGTTCTTTAATCCATTTTGAGTTTATTTTTCTGTATAGTGTTAGAGAATGTTCTAACTTCATTCTTTTACATGTATCTGTCCAGCTTTCCCAGCACCACATATTGAAGAGACTCTTTTTCCCATTGTATACTCTTGCCTCCTTTGTCATAGACTGGTGTCTATGACCATAGGTGTGTGATTTTATCTCTGGTGACCATAGGTGTGTGATTTTATCTCTGGAATTTCTCTCCTTTTCCATTGATATATATTTCTGTTTTTGTGCCAGTACCATACTATTTTCATGGCTGTAGCTTTGTAGTATCGTCTGAAGTTAGGCAGCCTGATTCTTCCAGCTCACTTTTTCTTTCTCATGATTGCTTTTGCTATTCACAGTCACTTGTGTCACCATACAAATTGCAAGACTTTTTGTTCTAGTTCTGCGAAAAATGCCATTGATAATTTTATATGTATTCCATTGAATCTGTAGATTGCTTTGGGTAGTAGAGTCATTTTCATTGATTCTTCTATTCCAGGAACACCGTATATCCTTCATCTGTTTGTGTCATCATCAATTCCTATTATCAGCATCTTCTAGTTTTTAGAGTACACATCTTTTGCCTCCTTAGGTAGGTTTATACCTAGGTATTTTATTCTTTTTGATGAAATGGTAAATGAGATTGTTTCCTTAATTTCTCTTTCTGATCTTTCATTGTTAGTGTATAGGAATGCAAGAGATTTTTCTGTATTAATTTTGTATCCTTCAACTTTACTGAATTCATTCACGAGCTCTAGTAGTTTTCTGGTAGCATCTTTAGGATTCTCTATGTATAGTATCATGTCAACTGCAAAGAGTGACAGTTTTACTTCTTCTTTTCCAATTTGGATTCCTGCAATTTCTTTTCCTTCTGTGATTCCTGTGACTAAGACTTCCAAAATTATGTTGAATAAAAGTGGAGAGAGTGGAGATCCTTGTTATGTTCCTGATCTTAGAGGAAATGCTTTCAGTTTTCCACCATTGAGAAAGACGTTTGCTATGGGTTTGTCGTATATGGTCTTTATTATGTTGAGGTAGGTTCCCTTTATGCCCATTTTCTGGAGAGTTTTTTATCATAAATGGGTGTTGAATTTTGTCAAAAGCTTTTCTGCATCTATTGAGATGATCATATGGTTTTTATTATTCAGTTTATTATGTGGTGTGTTACATTGATTCATTTGCGTATACTGAAGCATCCTTGCATACCTGGGATAAATCCCACTTGATCATGGTGTATGATACATTTTTTTTCTTTTTTTTTTTTTGCGGTACGTGGGCCTCTCACTGTTGTGGCCTCTCCCATTGCAGAGCAACAGGCTCTGGATGCGCAGGCTCAGCGGCCATGGCTCACGGGCGCAGCCGCTCCGCGGCATGTGGGATCTTCCCGGACCGGGGTACAAACCCGTGTCCCCTGCATCGGCAGGCGGACTCTCAACCACTGCGCCACCAGGGAAGCCTGTGTATGATACTTTTAATATATTGTTGGATTTGGTTTGCTAGTATTTTGTTGAGGAATTTTGTGTCTATGTTCATCTGTGATATAGGCGCATAATTTTCGTTTTTGTGTGTGTGACATCTTTGTGTGGTTTTGGTATCAGGATGATTGTGGCCTCGTAGAATGAGTGTTCCTCCCTCTGCTATATTTTGGAAGAGTTTGAGAGGGATAGGTGTTAACTCTTTTCTAAATGTTTCATAGAATTGGCCTGTGAAGCCATATGGTCCTGGACTTCTGTTTCTTGGAAGTTTTTAAATCACAGTTTCAATTTCAGTACTTATAATTTGTCTGTTCATATTTTCCATGTCTTCCTGGTTCAGCCTGGGAAGGTTGTACCTTTCTAAGATTGTATCCATTTCTTCTAGGTTGTCCATTTTATTCGCATATAGTTGCTTGTAGTAGTCTCTTAGGATCCTTTTTATTTCTGTAGTGCCAGTTATCACTTCTCCATTTTCATTTCTAACTTTATTGATTTGAGTCCTCTCCCTTTTTTTCGATGAGTCTGGCTAAAGCTTTTTCAATTTTGTTTATCTTCTCAAAGAACCAGCTTTTAGTTTCATTGATATTTGCTATTGTTTTCTTTGCCTCTATTTCTGCTGTGATCTTTATTATTTCTTTCCTTCCACTAACTTTAGGCTTTGTTTGTTCTTCTTTCTCTTGTGTTGTGTTTGGGTTGCTTTTTCCTGTTTGTTTGTGTATCTATTGTAGTTTTTGAGTTTGCTGTTCTCATGGGGTTTTGATATAGCAATGTATATATTTACAAGGTTGTTATAAATTGCTGGTCTCTTTCCTGCCTAGAGAAGTCCTTTAGCATTTGTTGCAATGCTGGTTTGGTGGTGCTGAATTCTCTTAGCTTTTGCTTGTCTGTAAAGCTTTTGATTTCTCCATCCAATCTGAAGTGAGCCTTGCTGGTTAGAGTATTCTTTGTTGTAGGTTTTTTCCTTTCATCACTTGAAATATATCATGTCACTCCCTTCTGGCTTGCAGAGTTTCTGCTGAAAAAAATCAGCTGATAACCTTATGGGAATTCCTTGTATATTATTTGTTGTTTTTCTCTTGTTGCTTTTAGTATTTTTTCTTTAATTTTTCTCAGTTTGATTAATATGTGTCTTGCCACATTCCTCCTTGGCTTCACCCTGTATGGGATTCTCTGTGCTTCCTGGACTTGAGTGAGTGTTTTTGGCTATAATCTCTTCAAATATTTTCTCAGGCCCTTTCTCTTGCTCTTCTCCTTCTGGGACCCCTATATTGCAAATGTTGGTGTGTTTAATATTGTCCCAGAGGTCTCTGAGAGTGTCCTCATTTCTTTTCATTCTTTTTTTCTTTATTCTGTTCTGTGGCAGTGATTTCCACTGCTGTGCCTTCCAGCTCACTTATTTGTTCTTCTGCCTCAGTTATTCTGGTATTGATTCCTTCTAGTGTATTTTTCACTTCCATGATTGTATTGTTCAACTGTTTGTTCTTTATATCTTCAAGCTCCTTGTTAAACATTTCTTGCATCTTCTCGATATGTGCCTCCGTTCTTTTTCCGAGATTTTGGATCATGTTTACTATTATTATTTATATTATTTTTCAGGTCGATTACCTATCTCCTCTTCATTTAGCTATTCTTGTGGGGTTTTATTGTGTTCCTTTGTTTGCAAAATATTTCTCTGTTGTCTCATTTTGTGTAACTTTCTGTTTGTGGTCTCCTTTCCTCAGGCTGCAGGATCATAGTTCTTGCTTCTGGTGTCTGCACCCTAGTGGGTGAGGTTGGTCCGGGTGCTTGTGCAGACCTCTTGGTGGAAGGGGCTGGTGCCTGCCAGTGGTGGTTGGAGCTTGGCCTTGCTCCTCTGATGGACAGGGCCTTGTCAAGTGGTGTGTTTTGAGGTGACTGTGAGCTCAGTATGACTTTTGACAGCTTGTCTGCTGATGGGCAGGTCTGCGTTCCCCTTTGCTCTGTGCTTGTCACTGCCCTGTCAGAAGTGGGGTTTGCTCCCTAGTTGTTGGAGTAGAGGACCCCATATCTGTTTCTTAGCTTATCTGTGATCTGTAGTGTGAGGTAGACAGGATTGGAACACTCGCAGTGGGAGGGAAGCCAATGAGTATTCCTCCTCTGGAGCTGTTTACCTGTGGGTGTGCTCTTTTGTGTCACCTTTTACCCATTGTGCAAGCTCTCAGATTGTACTCTTGTTGACACAGCTCTCAGCCTCACCTTAACTGTGGGTATGCAGCAATTGACCCTGCTGTCTCTCAGTTGTTGTTTTCACCAGGCCACCAGCATAGATCCACTGAAGTCAGGCCCAGGTTTGCAGGAATCATGTGTCTGGACCCACTGTGGGCACTATGGGAGCAGCTGAGTCTCTGACCTTGCCAAACCCCCATGTGTATGTGCCCACAAAGTCTACAGCTGCTAAAACTAGAACTGTCTGGGCTGTGGGAGCACTCATTGTCTGTCCAGATGTTCTGTAGGTGCTGAGTTTACAATGCTAGGCATAGTGGAGTCAATTCATGGTTTGCACAGTTGCAAGGAGAGATTTCAGCTCTTCTTCCTTAGTCGCACAGCCCCTGGGGCTCAACTCTGGTTTCAGCCCCACCTCTGTGTGTGGGCCACCCACAAGTGTCTGTTCCTGAGTCTTCCCTGGTGAGGAGGGGGCATAGAGACTGCAGTGGCCAGGGTCGCAGAAGCCCTAGTGGGGACAGGGCGCACAGGGTAGCCAGTGGCCACGGGCACAATAGAGCTGGCCTTGGCAGTGACAGGGCATGCCGGGGAGCCAGAGGCCACAGGCGCAAGAGAGCCTGACCTGGCAAGGGCCCTTCCTAAGTGCCTGAGGAGGCAGAGGTGGGAATGTGGGGAGAGAGGTTGCAATGGTGGCCCTGCCCATTGCACGTCACTCAACAATGGTGCTTTGCTTCTATGGCAGTCCGGGTTTCCTCCACAAGTATTCCTGGTTGCAGATTTCCTCACTTACCTCCTCTCAGGCTGTCTCCTCACAGCCAACAACAGTCCTTTCCCCAGGTGCTCTCCAAACCCCACACTCCAGCACCTAGCCACTCTCTGCACAAGCAGATATATGTCTCAGGCTGAGGCAAGCAGGGCTGTGGCACAGACCTTCTGTGTAGGTCTCACTCTGTCCTGTCTGCCACAGACTGGTTGTTGGGATCCCCTCCAATAGCCCCCAAGGCTCCCCTTCTGTCCCAACTGATCTCCCCGCCTGTGAGGGAGCTTCCCCACATGCAGGAACCTCTTCTCTCCTTCAGCTCCCCCACCAGGGGCACAGGTCTCACCCTGCTTCCTCTCCTCTTCTTTTCTTCTTTCTTTTGTCATACCCGGTTATACAGGGATCTTTCTTGTCCTTTTAGGTGTCTGAGGTCCTCTACTAGTGTTCAGTCGGTGCTCTGTGAGAATTGTTTCATAGATGTATTCTTGATGCATTTGTGGGGAGAGATGAACTCCATGTCCTCGTACTCCTCTGCCATCTTGACTTCCTTCAATAAATGGAGTCTTGACCTGGATATATTCCAGCGGGAATAGTGTGTTCATGACACCACACTATACTAATTTCTTTAATTCCTGAATATAGAGTAGAAATAGACATTCTCATCAATATGAAGCTAGCAGCAAGATTTATTGCATATATAGTTTGAATTATACATGTTGAATATTATGTTATGAATCTTGTTTAATACCATGACAAATGTGCAAACACAAATGTATTTTTATATGAAGGTTATATTTTATGCCACCAGGAAATTTATTATCTTTAACTATAGAAAAATATTTCTACTAATTTTGGCACACTTGAGGATGGTTTGAAAATATTATGCCAATGACCTAAGTATGAGTAAGATGCCTTTTAGGGGGCTCTTCCATCTTCCTGGTAGGCCTTTGTCTTTTCTTAATTTACCACACACATGCATTTTGATTTGCTTTGTATTGTTTAAGCAGGCCACTAACTTTGTTTTGTTCAGGTTAGAATTTATAATCTGTCCTTTGTGGGCTGTGGTTCCATTACCCTTAAATACCCTACTACTTTCTCCCATTAGTTTAACCACACCAGACACCAGAAGCTCACTAATTTCATAGAATAAACAGAACAGGGAAGAACATGTAATGTGGGCACTGGATAAAGGTGAATAATCCATTAGCAAAAATTAGAAAATACAATTTTAAATATACGATGGCATTTAGAATATGAATAATTGCTAGAAATTCTATTAAAAGATGTACAAGACCTATATACAGAAAATTACAGATATTGCTGGAAGAAATGAAAGACTTACCTAAATGGGAAGATGCTCCATGGTCATAGATTAGAAGATCAGTACTGTGCAGATAACAATTGTACACAAACTAAATTATTAAGAAGAAAACTAAGAAACTGTTTTACATACAGAATAGTGGAGCTCTATTAGTAGCATTATGTTTACCATACCAAGCAGAACGTCATGGAAACTAATTTTCTCAACAAAAGTTTATGATATAGAAGTATAGGTTGCTAGATAAGTGCACACATCTGGCTTCTTCAATATATTTATGTGCTTATCTGCATGGCATTTTGAGGCACGACGATCATTTTTTCTTAATCTTTTATGTTACCATACTGTTACTCTGTGATCAAACATGCTAGTATTTGAAATAACATCAACCCTTCTGCCATTCATAATTTTAACTCTCTGCAGAGTAGATCTAGGATGTAGAACAGCTGGGGAGATGTGTAGGATATCAATATATCTAGTCATAATAAAATGATTATGATTGCTTTGTAGTGGAGAGAATACTTATTCATCAGGATATCTGCTATGAAGACTGTTGACTGTGGATGAAAAATGTAATTTGTTGAGGTATGTAAGTAGGTAGTGGTGTCACGTCAGAGTAGAGGCTATCCAAGGGAGTTGACATACCACCAGATCCTTTTAAAAACACAGGTTCTAATTAACTGCTGAGTTTGTTGTTATTGTTTGTATGGTTTTGGATATGAGAAATTAGAAATGGAAATATGAGATCAGAGCTAAATTGCTCCTTATTAAAGTAATTTGTTTACTCTAGTAACCTTCTTTCTCTATGAATATCCCACTGTAATAACACGTTTTTCCTTTAAATAAATATAGGATAGTTTCACTATTGAGTTGAGAGCTACCAGAATATTATCTTGCCTGGAATATCTTCACATGTTTGCCTAACTCTAAATGTGAGTCGTCTTTAAGAACTTGGCTGAGGTGTTACATCTTCCGTAGTATTTTCCCCTGATACCTGCTACTCGACATTGCCTTAAATTTCACTCTTGCCATCACTGATTGGGTTAATTGAACAGCCTTTTAGACACAATACACGCAGTAGCTATCTCTGTAACTATACTTTCCATGATAAATAATAATGATCTGAGTGTCTCTCTCCCATTATGGAGTTTTTGAAGAAAGGAACGACATACATATACATCTTTGTCTTTTAGGGACTTCACATTCTTACTAGTTCTTATTTCATAATTAGTAAATTGATATTTTGGAAATTAGTTATTCATTAGTAAATGACTAGGAAAACATAATAGAGTGACTTAATGATAAAAAAGAGTTTTCTCTAAAAATAAATTAGAGTGCAAAATTTGATTTACAGTGTATCTCTGGAAAATCAAACTTGAAAACTTTTGTTTTGAATTATTTTTACATTATGATAAATTCCTCTTGAGCTTCAGTTTATTTGAGTACTGAACTTCAAACTTTCCTGCTTTTTGTTGGTTAGAGATAACTTATATTTAATATTTTCATGTATCGCATTTTTATATATAATTGTGAAATACAAAAAACATACCACCTTAATTTTAAGTGTACAGATCATGTTAAGCACTTTCACATTGTTGTGCAACAAATCTCCAGAATGATTAATTTTCCAAAACTGAAACCATATACACATTAAGTAACTCCTCATGATTACCTTCCCCAGCCTTTGACTATCAACTTCTACTTTTTGTCTCCATGATATTGAAAATTCTAGGTACCTCATATAAGTGGAATGATAAAATATTTGTCTTTTTGTGACAGGTTATTTCACTTAGCATATTGCCCTCAATATTTACCCGTTTTATAGCGTAAGTCAGAATTACTTCCTATTTAAAGTCAAATTATATTCCATTGTGTGTATATACAACATTTTGTTTATTCATTCATCCATCGTTGGACACTTGTGTCCCTTCCATCTTTTAGCTATTGTGAATAATGCTACAACACATGTGTATAAATATCTCTTTGGATCTCTGTTTTCATTTCTCATTTCTTTTGAATGTATACTCACAAGTTGAATCAGTGGATCATAGAGTAATTCCATGTTTAATTTTTTGAGGAACTTCCATACTGTTTGCACAGCAGCTGCCTTATTATACCTTCCCAACAACAGTGTACAAGCGTTCCAACTCTTCCACATCTTTGGCATTTTTTTAAAAATAAGGGCCATCTTACTTGGAATGAGATGTTACCTTATAGTGGTTTTGACGGGCATTTGCTAATGATTAGTGATGTCGAACAGCATTTTATGACTGTTGGATATTTGTATATTTTCCTAGAAGAAATGTCTGTGTAAATCCTTTGCTAATTTTTTAATTGGGTTATTTGTTTATCTGTTGTTGAGTTGTAGGAGTTTTTTATATATATTCTAAATATTAACCTCTTAGCAGATATAGGATTTTCAAATATTTTTCAAATTACATAGGCTCATTTTTAGCACTGTTGACTGTGTCTTTTAATGCAGACATTTAGTTGTTTGTTTGCTGTTTAATTTTGATATAGTACAGTTTATATATTTTTTGTTTTTGTTGTCTATTATTTTGTTATCATATCCAATAAAGTAGATCAATATCAAATACCATGTGGCTTTTCACTGTTTATTTCCTGGGAGTTTTATCATTTTAGTTCAAGTGTTTAGATATTTTTTCACTTTTTTGTTGTTGGTTTGTTTTCCCTTACTCTTTCATGCTACTCTCCAGCTCTATTCAACTTCTTGGATTTATTTGAAAAGGAAGCATTAAAATTTGGCCAAGTTCATGGGGTTTGGATTCAAGAGGACTTGGGCTAAAAAAGCTTGCTGAAATTTTTTGTTTGTTTGTTTTGTAGATACTATCATATTAACAAATTTCTTTTCTATTCCAAGTTTGCTAAATTAGAAAAAAAACATATAGATACAAAATTTTATGAGAAAAATTCTGTGTCTATTGAGATGATTTTGAACTTTCTTCTTTACTCTCTAATATGTTGAAAGACTAGATTTATTTCTAATTATAAGCATATTTTTTATTCCTTATAAACACAATTGGTCATAAGTTATAATTCTTTTTGGTATTCTTGAATATATATATATACAGATTTTGCATCTGGGTTTATAAGTGAAATTGGCCAGTAATTTCTTTGTTTTCCTATCATGATTATCCTACTCTCAAAAAATGCGTTGGACTTCTACCATTTCTTTCCATTCTTTGGAATAGTTTGTGTAAGATTAGAATTATTTCTTCCTTGAATATATGGTCGAACTTGCCTATAGAACCACATGAGGCCAGAGTTTCCCATGTGAAAATACTTATGTTTCCTAATTCAATTTATTTAATGACACATTATTATTCAAATTTACTGTTTATTCTTCTGTCAGTTGTGATAAGTTATATATTTTCTAGGAATTTACCAATTTCATATAAATATTCAAAGTTGTTTATAATATAATTGTATCTATTTGAAGACTGAATCATGTTTAGTAATTATCATTTTTTTATCATTCCTGTTATTATTAGTGCATTCTCCCTTTTTTCTTCAGTCTTTCCAGATAATTATCAATTTTATTAATTTTACCTAAGAACTAATTTTTGGTTGAGCTTTTCTTTTCCAATGGAATTTTGCTTTCCATATTATTTTATTTTTTATTAAAGTATAGTTAATTTATAATATTATATTAGTTTTAGGTGTACAACTCAATGATTCAATAGTTTTATAGCTTATACTCTATTTAAAGTCATTATAAAATACTGCCTATATTTTCTGCATTGTAAGATATATATGTTTTGCTTATTTATTTTATACATAGCAGTTTGTAATTCTTAATACCCTAACCCTAACATACGCTTCCCCCTTCCCTCTCCCTGCTGGTAACCACAAGTTTGTACTCTATAACTAGAAGTCTGTTTCTCTTTGTTATTTTTTTCATTTTTAAAAAATTTTTATTTATTTATTTATTTTTGGCTGTGTTGGGTCTTCGTTGCTGCACGCAGGCTTTCTCTAGTTGCAGCGAGCGGGGGCTACTCTTCATTGTGGTGCACGGGCTTCTCATTGCAGTGGCTTCTCTTGTTGCAGAGCACGGGCTCTAGGCATGCAGGCTTCAGTAGTTGTGGCACACGAGCTTCAGTAGTTGTGGTTTGCAGGCTCTAGAGCGCAGGCTCAGTAGTTGTGGCGCACGGGCTTAATTGCTCCGCGACATGTGGGATCTTCCTGGACCAGGGATCAAACCCATGTCCCCCGCATTAACAGGTAGATTCCTATCCACTGTCACCAGGGAAGCCCTATTTTTTTCACTTGATACACTATTTTTTAGATTCCACATATATGTGATACCATCCAGTATTTTTCTTCTCACTGTCTTATTTCCATCCATTTTCCTGCGAATGGCAAATTTTAATTTTTTAGTGCTGAGTAATATTTCACTGTGTGTGTATGTAAGTGTGTGTGTGTATCACATCTTTCTTATCCATTCATATGTTGATGGACACTTAGGCTGCTTCCACACCTTGTCTATCATAAATAATGCTGCTATGAACATTGGGCTGCATTTCTCTTTTCAAATAGTGTTTTCTTTTTTGTTGGACAAATACCCAGCCGTGGAATTGCTGGATTATATGGTAGTTCTATTTTTAGTTTTGTGATGAACCTCCATAATATTTTGTATAGTGACTATGCCAATTTACATTCCCACCAACAGTGATCTATGGTTCCTTTTTCTGCATCCTCACCAACATTTATTATCTGCAGCCTTTTTGACGATAGCCATTCAGAAACGTATGATGTGATATCTCATTATGGCTTTGACTTGCATTTCCCTGATGATTAGTGGTGTTGAGCAAATTTTCATGTACCTATTAGCCATATATGTCTTCTTTGGAAAAAGTCTATTCAGATCATCTGCTCAGTTTTAACTGTGTTGTTTGTTTTATTTGATACTGAGTTGTATAAGCTGTTTATATATTTTCAATTTTAGCCCCTTATTGTTCATATCATTTGCAAATATTTTCTCCCATTCACTAGATTGTCTTCTCTTTTGTCAATTTTTTTTTGTAGCTATGAAAAAGCTTTTACATTTAATTAGGTCCAAATTGTTTATTTTTGCTTTTGTTTCCTTTGCCTTAGGAAGAAAAATGAAAAAAAATAATGTTATGATTTATTTCAGAGTATTCTGCCTATGCTTCTTCTATATTTGTTATGATTTCCTGGCTTATATTTATGTCTTTAATCCATTTTGAGGTTTTTCTTTTGTATACTGTGTGAGAAAATATTCTAATTTCATTTTTTTCACCTGTAGCTGTCCAGTTTTCCCAGCACCATTTACTTAAGAAACTTTCTTTTCCCCATTCTATATTCTTGTCTACTTTGTCATAGTTTAACTGACCATAAGTGCATGGATTTATTTATGGGCTCTCTATTCTGTTCCATTGATCTATGTGTTCTAGTACCATAGTGTTTTCATTACTGTAGCTT
Organism: Delphinus delphis; assembly: GCF_949987515.2. Lineage (NCBI taxonomy): Eukaryota > Metazoa > Chordata > Mammalia > Artiodactyla > Delphinidae > Delphinus > Delphinus delphis. The sequence goes on from NC_082685.1 coordinate 16,397,171, forward strand.
TTGTGTACATTCTGAAGTCAGGGAGTGTGATAAACCCAGGTTTGTTGTTTGTTCAAGATTGCTTTGGCTCTTTGTGGTCTTTTGTGGTTCCATATATATTTGAAGATTATTCGCTCTAGTTCTGTGAAAAATGTCCTGGGTATTTTGATAGGGACTTCATTAAATAATGAAGATTGCTTTGAGTAGTATAGACATTTTAACAATATGAATTCTCACAATAAATTAACATGGGATATCTTAATTTACTTGTATCATCTTCAATTTCCTTCATCAATAATTTATACTTTTCAGAGTATAGGTCTTTCAGATCCTTGATTAAGTTTATTTCTAGGTATTTTATGTTTATTATTTGATTTAAATGGGATTGTTTTGTTGCTTTCTCTTTCTGATAGTTCATTATTATTATATAGGAAATCAACAGATTTCTGTATATTAATCTTGTATTCTGCAAATTTACTGAATTTGTTTGTTAGTTCCAATAGTTTTTGGTTGATACATAGAATTTTCTATACATAGTATATGCCATCTGCAAATAATGACTGTTTTACTTTTTTCCCTTCTAATTTAGATACCTTTCATTTCTTTTTCTTTTCTGTGGCTAAGACTTCTAATACTATGTTAAAGAGAGTAGCAAGAGTGGGCATTCTTCATTTGTTCCTGACTTTAGAGGAAAAGCTTTCATATTTTTTTCACCATTGTGTATGATCTTAGCTGTGGGTGTGTCACAAATAGACTTTATTTTGTTGAGATATATTCCCTGTACAACAAGTTTGCTGAGAAATTTTATCATGAATGGATGTTAAATTTTGTCATATGATTTTTATGTGTCTATTGAGATGATCAAGTGATTTTTATCCTGTTTTGTTAATATCATGTATCAAATTGATTGATCTGTGGGTATTGAACTATCCTTACATCCTTGAAATAAATCTTGATTGTTCATGGTGTATGATCCTTTATATATATATATATATAATTGGATTCAGTTTACATATATTTTGTTGAGGATTTTTGCATCTATATTCATAAGAGATAATTCGCCTCTAATTTTCTTTGTTTGTAGCGTTTTTGTGTGATTTTGGTATCAGGGTAATTGTAGCTTGGTTGAATGAATTTAGGAGTCCTCTGTCTCCTTCAATTTTTTGAATAGTTTGAGAAGAACAGGTAATAGCTCTTCTTTATATGTTTTGTAGAATTCCTCTGAAAAGCAGTCCATTCTTGGACTTTTGTTTGCTGGGAGCTTTTTGATTACTAATTCAATTTCACCACTAGTCTTTAGTCTGTTCAGATTGTCTGTTGCTTCCTGGTTCAGTCTTTGAAGATTGTATGTTTCTAGAAATGTTTCCATTTCTTCTAGGTCTTCCAATTTGTTGGTATATAACTGTTTGTAGTATTCTCCTTTGATTTTTGTATCTCTATGATATCAGTTTTGATTACTCCTCTTTCATTTCTTATTTTGTTTATTTGAATCCTCTCTCTCTTTTTAAGTATATGGCTAAAGACTCCTCAATTTTATTTGACTTAAAAAGAAAAAACTCTTGCTTTTATTGATCTTTTCCTATTTTTTGTTGTTGTTCTCTATTTTATTAATTTCCTCTCTGATCTTTAATATTTTCTTTCTTCTGCTGATTTTGGGCTTTGATTATTCTTCATTTTCTAATTTATTTAGATGATAGGTTAGGTTGTTTATTTGAGATTTTTCTTCTTTCTTGAGGTAGGCCTGTATTACTATAATCTTCCCACAGAACTGCTTTTGCTACTTCCCATAGATTTTGGAAAGTTGTGTTTCCATTTTCATTTGTCTCAATGTATTTTCTGATTTCTTATTTGATTTCTTCATTGACCTATTGGTTTTTTTAGTAGCACATTGTTTATTCTCCACGTTTGTTTATTTCCCATTTTTCTGTAATGGATTTCTAGTTTCATATAATTGTGTTTAGAAAAAAAATGCTTGATATAATTTCTATTTAAATTTTTTTTGATTTTTTTTGTGCCCTAGTGTGTTATATATCCTGGAGAAAGTTTTATGTGCACTTGAAAAGCATGTATATTCTTCTGTTTTGGAGTAGGATGTCATATAGATATCTATTAATTCCAACTGCTTTAATGTGTCATTTAGACCACTGTTTCCTTATGGATTTTCTTCCTTGATGATCTGTCCATTGTTGTAAGTGTGATGTTAAAGTCACCAATTATTACTGTATTATTGTCAGTTTCTCTCTTTATGTCTGTTAATATTTGCTTTATATATTTAGTGCTCCTTTATTAGGTTCATATATATATATATTAACAAATGTTATATCCTCCTCTTGTATCAACCCCTTTATTATTATATAATGACCTCTGGCTTTTATTCTAGACTTTGCTTTGAAGTCTACTTTGTCTTATATGAGCTTTGCTACCCCAGCTTTCTTGTTATTTCCATTTGCATGAAATATATTTTACATCCCTTCAATTTATCTCTGTGTATGTCTTTAGTTCCAAAATGAGTCTCTTTTTAGCAATATATAGATGAGTTTCATTTTTTATCCAATCAGCCACTAGATGTGTTTCATGAGCATTAATCCATTGATATTTAAAGTTGTTGTTGATATGTATGAACATATTGCTATTTTGCTACTTGTTTTCTATTTTTTTGTAGTTCTCTGTTATTTACTTCTTTTAGAGTCTTTCATAGTGGTTTGATGATTTTCTTTAGTGGTATGCTTGTTTTCCTTTCTCTCTTGTTTTTGTGTATCTATTGTGGGTTTTTGATTTGTGGTTACTGTGGGGTTTATATATGTTGACCTATAACTATTTCTACTTGTTTTAAACCAATGGTCATTTAAGTTCAAACATATTCTAAAAGATCAATATTCTTTTTACAACTCTTCCCCATGCTGTGTGTTTTTGATCTCATATTTTACATCTTCATAGTTATTCCTTAACTGATTATTGTAGGAATAGTTGATTTTACAATTTTTGTGTCTATCAGTATTGGTACTAGTTTTTTTAAAGTGACAAATCCACTGCTTTTGCTATATATTTGCTTATAGTAGTCAGATTTTTTTCTTTCCTATAAATTCTTACTTCTTTTTCTAACATTTTTCCCCACTTATACAAGACCCATTAACACTTCTTTTCTGATTGGTTTAGTATTGATTAACTCCTTTAGTTTTTGCTTATCTGAGAATTTCTTTATCTCTCCTTCAACTCTGAATGACAATCTTGCTATGTAGAGTATCCTAGATTTCAGGTTTTCCCCTTTCATTTCTTTAAATATGTGGTACAGTGCCCTTCTGGCCTGCCAAGTTTCTGCACAGAAAACAGCTGATAGCCTTATGGGGATCCCCTTGTATATGGATCTTTGTTTTTCTATTGCTGCTTTTAGAATTCTCTTTATCTTTAAATGTGCCAATTTAATTAAAATATATATTTGTGTGTATCTGTTGGTTTTATCTTTTGGGGGCTCCCTGTGCTTTCAGTACCTGGATATCTGTTTCCTTCTTCTGGTTCAGGAAGTTTCAGCCATACTTTTCTCTCTTCTTCCTCTGGGACCCCTATAATGTGAATGTCATTATATTTGATGTTGTCCCAGATGTCCCTCAAACTGTCCTCATGTTTTTAATTTGTTTTTATTTTTTCTGATTGGATGATTTCCATTATTCTATCTTCCAGATCACTTACTCATTCTTCTATATCTCTTAGTCTGCTGTTAACTCCTTCTACTGTGTTTTTCATTTCACTTATTTTACTCTTCACCACTGACTGGTTCTTTTCTGTTTTCTAGTTCCTTGTTGAAATTCTCAGTGTGATCATCTATTGTTTCCCAAGTGCATTTAACATTCTTATTACTAATGATTTGAAATCTTTATCAGAAAAAGTATTTATCTCTGTTTCATTAGTCGTTTTTTTCAGTTTTTTTTCTTGTTCTTTCATTCAAAACAATTCCTCTGTTTTCTCCTTTTGTTTAACTTTCTCTGTCACTTTGAAATTAGCTGAAAAATTACCTATTCTGGTCTTGAAGGGATGTCCATAAGTGGGAGCATTCCTATGCACTCTGTATGTTCCCAGTGGCCTTGATGGGAGTGCTGAATATGAATTAAATTGTCTTAACCCAGGGTATGCTGACAGCTGTCATCACCATGTTGGGGGGTAGGGCTGGAGATGGGAGGTGTAGAATCAGAGACAGATGTTAGCTGGTTTTTTTTTTCCTATCCTTTTTTTTTTTTTTCTGCTTCATCCAAAGTGTTGAAGCAGAAACGCTGAGAGTCAGTTCTGAGCTGGTTTCTTTCCCTCTAAGTGTGCACTCTATTTTCTCCAGTCAATGACACCTTTGCCTATGGGGGAGCAGCACTGTATCAAGAGGTACTGGAGTAGGATCTCAGTATGTGCCAGTATGCATTCTGTGACAGTTGCAGGAAACTGGACAGAGCCTTGTGCAATTTCAATCTGCTTCTTCCACCTTTTTCCTGGGAGAAAGCAAGTATGTACACATTCTTCACAAGTGATGGCTAGGTTTATTATAGCCTTCCTGTAAGTACCACTGGTTTTCAAACCCCCAAAGGGGACTCATCTTTCCCACATTGGACACCAGGACTGGGTGCTGAATATGTGGTTCTAACTGCTCACTCCCCAGGGAAGATCTCTGAGCCCATGCAATACTCCTCTTTTGTATTCCCTCCTAGGAGCACAGGTCCCAACCCAATTGATTCTCTTCCCTTCTCTTCTTACCCAACTGCACAAAGATCTTTCTTTACAACTCTAGTTGTATAGGAGTCTTTCCATCACTATCAGTTTGTTTTCAGTGAGAATTACTCCACTTGCAGATGTACTTTTTATGTTCATGTGGAGGTGAGTTTAATGTACTCCTACTCTGCCATCTTGACCTCCTCTCATTTATCAACTTTAAGTTAATTTTTATATATGGTGTAAGTTATGAATCCAACTTCATTTTTGTACATGTAGAAATCTTGTTTTCATAAAGACATTTGTTGACAAGATCATCCTTTCCCCTATTGAATTGTCTCAGTGCTCTGGTCAAAAGTAATTTTATTATATACAGAAGGATTACTTGACTTTCTATTCCACCTTATTTGTTTGTATGTTTTTATTAATGCCAGTATCAGACTGTTTTGATTGCTGTAGTTTTGTAGTCGATTTTAAATTAAGGAAATGTGAGACCTCCAACTTTGTTTCTTAATAAAATGGTTTAGCCTATCAGATTCTGTGATAATTAATTTTATATATCAACTTGATGAGATTGTTTGATGTACAGATATCCACTTGAACATTATTCCTAGATGCATCTGTGTGGATGTTTTCTGAAGAGATTAGCATCTGAATGGTAGATGGAGTAAAAAGGGTTGCCCTCTCCAATGTTGTTTGGCCTCTCTCAATTTGTTTAAGGCCTGAACAGAACAAAAATGTGAAGGAAAGGAACATTAGCTCTCTTTCTAACACTTCACCTGGGGCATCAGCATTTTTCTTTTGGTGGTCCAGGTTCTCAGGTCATCATATTCCGACTGGAATCTAGATCACTGGCTATCTAGTGTTCAGCCTTTCAAACTATATCACTTGGTGTCTTGGGTCTCAAATTTTCAGATGGCAGACCATGGAAATTCTCACCCTCCAAACTGCTTGAGTCAATTTTGTATTATATACATATTATATTTTGGGGGAAACCTTGGTAAATGCGGGGTCCTTTCATATTTCATATGAATTTTGGATGGATTTTTCTAATTGTAAAAGTTTTACTGGGTTTTGGATGTAAATTGCATTCACTCTTTAAATCACTTTATGAATATTGATATCTTAGATCTTTCTATTCATAGACTCAAGATGTCTTTGCAGTTACTGGTGTCTTTATTAATTTCTTAAAGCAATATTTTATAGTTTTTACTGTCGATGTCTTTTTGCCTCATTGATTATCCCTAAGAATTTAATTATTTTGGATAATATTGTAAATGGAATTATTTTCTTAATTTTATTTTCTTATTGCTTATTGTTAGTGTGTAGAAACAGAACTGATTATTGTGTGTTGACTTTATATTCCGTCACCTTAATTCATTGGTTCTAACTCTTTTTTTCCTTTTCTGGTAAAATAAAAAAAATCTGCAATACAATTATGTTAGAGTGACATCGTGATCATGATGGCATAAGACATCATTTGTTTTTGTCCACCCCCTTAATAACATATACTAGAATTCGTCTACCAAACAAAAAAGTGCCTCTGTGGGAGTATTATAATCCAGAACCTCATCCCGAATATCCCAAGAGAAGTCTGCAATCTAGTGCATTGTATAATAGGTAGCTAGACCTTGATATGATCTGTGAAATATGCAAAACCCTGTGAATCAGGACTAGATAGTCTCTTTGAGTCATGGAGCAACCTAATACACAGATCCCCCAAATCATCTATGGACACTGCCAGCAAAACATATGCCATACCCACACTAGTACCAATTTGAAGCCAGATTCTTCTGTGTACTTTGGTGGCATTGGGGATATTTAGATATTGTTAGAAAGTTGGCATACACAGAAAGTTGTTCACCATTGCAAGGGAAAAACAACAAACTTGAGCCCTAGCACCACCTTCAGGAAAATAAAAGTAACTATCGGCAGCTGGCTTGGCTCCTTGCAGTATCAAGAGAAGAAAAAAAAGCTTAAGAATTCTGATACAAATGGAAGCAAGATACATGGAGAAAATGTATTCATACAAGGTTTGAGAAAGCCTCAGAATGTATGGCTGGACTGACAAAAGGATTTCTAACCTGAAGACAGTTACTAAACGTGAAGAAGGTGACTGTTACCTCAAATGTACAAACATTGACACACAATTCCAAAAAAAAACAAGAAAAAAAATGACATCTCCAAAAGAACAATAATTTTCTAGTAAACAAACACAAAGACATGGAAATATACAATTTTTAGTTAGATTTCAAAATAGCAGTTTTAAAGAAAGGATAAACTGCAAAAAAAAGACAATTTAAAGAAGTAAGAAACACAATACATGAACAAGCAAGAAAGTTAGCAAAGGTAAACATTCATTAAAAGGAACCCAACAGTTCACCTGCAGTAGCCCAAGGACCACACAGGCCCACAGTCAGCCAGGCTGGAAACCAACTCTGCCCACCAGCTGGCCAGCACCAACCCTTTTATACTCTGGGTCGGTCCCCCAGCCAGCTACCCAGGTATTGGGACCTGCCCACCTGCAGGCTGGCACCATCGCTGGGATTCCCAGGCCTTTCAGTGAGCCCCACATAGAACTAGTCTCACAAACCAGCAGACCGGCAACATCTGTATGAGGCAGAGCCTCGTAGTCAACTGGCCAAGGAACAGCCATGTCTACCAGTGTGCCCACAGTAGCCCCCACAACAGAATGACTGACTCAGCCCACATAGGACACATCCCTAGATCATACAGATCTGGTGACTAGACAGAAGTGTGTGGCTGGACCTGATAAGATATTTCCTACATAACACCACTCCCAAAATACTGGGAAACATAACTGACTGTGAGAACCACACATCAAAGAAGGGACCCTGTGCAACATCCAGTGCAGGCTGTTGACACTACAACACCACAATACCAATCACAACCCCAACAAGGGGATAATGACCAGCAAACTCTGAGGAAAGACATGGCCATCATCCACACCAAAAACAGGCCTCTCACCAAAAATATTGGACTCGTTCATTCTACACAGGGATACTCACATATAAAAACACCCATTCAAGACCAGAGTAGATAACCATTTCTCCGAAATTCATAGAGACAGAGAACGTTATATAAAATGAAAATGCAAAGAACTAACTTCCAATTAAAAGAAGAAGATAAATATCCTGAAAGAACAGATAATGTAGCAGACCTCACCAGTCTACTAGAACCTGAGTTCAAAGAGGAGGTCATAAAATGCTTAATAAAATAATTAACAAAGATCATGGATAGAAATGCAGATCATAGTAACAAGGACCTAGACAGTATAAAGAGGAACTAATCAAAATTAGAAAAGTCAATTACCAAGATAAAAACCAAGCTAGAAGCAAAGAATAGCAGAAGGATAAATAATCTGAAAGACAGAAAAATGGAGATCACCCAGTCAAAACAGCAGACAGAAAAACAAATGAAAAAATTAAAGCAACATATGAGATTTATGGCATAATATAAAGCATGCCAAACCATGCCCAATAGGAGTTTGAGCAGGAGAAGAGAGAGAGATAAGAGGAGCAAAACTGTTTTTGAAGAAATTACGGCTGAAAACAATAGACACAGAAAAAGCATTTGACATAATTCAACTTCCATTTATGATAAAACTCTCACCAAAGTGAGTGTAGGGGGAACATGCCCCAACATAATAAAAGCCATTTACAACAAATCCACAGCCCACATAATACTCAACAGTGAAAATCTGAAAGCATTCCTGCTAAATTAAGGAATAAGACAAGGATGCCCACTATCACCACTTCTGTTCAACATGGTGTTGGAAGTTCTAGCCACCACAATCAGACAAGAAGAAGAAATAAAATGTATCCAAATTGGAAGGGAAGAAGTAAAACTGTCATTATTTGCAGACATGATACTCTATATAGTGAACCCTAAAACAAAACTATTAGAACTAAAGATGAATTCAGAAAGATAGCAGGATGCCAGATTTGTATACAGAAACCTTTTGCATTTCTTTACACTAACAATGAAATACCTGAAAGAGAAAGTTAAAAAAAAATTCTGTTTAAAATTGCATCAAAAAAACAAAATCCCTAAGAACAAACTTAACCAAGGAGCTGAAAGGCCTATATGCTGAAAATTATAAAACTTTGATAAAGGAATTTGAAGATGACTCAAAGAAATTGAAAGATATTCCATGCTCTTGAATTGGAACAGTATTGTTAAAATGGCCATACAACACAAAGCAATCTGTAGATTTAATCAGATCCCTATCAAAATACCCATGATATTGTTCACAGAACTAGAACAAATAATCCTAAAATTTATATGGAAACACAAAAGACTCAGAATTGCCAAAGCAATCCTGAGTAAAAAGAACAAAGCTGGAGGCAGAACCTTTCCAGACCTCAGACAATACTACAAAGCTATAGTAATCAAAACAGTGTGGTATTGGCACAAAAACAGACATATAGATCAATGGAACAGAGAGTGAGCCCAGAAATAAACCCACACACCTATGGTCAATTAATCTACAACAAAGGAGGCAAGAATATACAATGGAGAAAATACAGTGTCTTCAGCAAGCGGTGTTGGGAAAGCTGGAGAGTTACACGTAAATCAATGAAATTAGAACGTTCCGTCATACCATATACAAAAATAAACTCAAAATGTTTTAAAGTCCTAATTATGACATGGCATCATCAAATTCCTAGAAAGGAACATAGGCAAAACATTATTGGACATAAATCATAGCAATATTTTCTTAGATCTTCTTCCTAAGGCACAGTAAATGAGGTAATGGGACTTAATGAAACTTAAAAGTTTTTGCACAAAAAATGAAACCGTCAAAAAAGGGAAAAGTCAACCCAGTGAATGGGAGAAAGTATTTTCAAACGATGTGTCTAACAAAGGATAAACATGCAAAATAAACAAGTAGCTCATACACTCAATGTTCCAAAAAAAAAAAATCAAAAAATGGGGAGATGTAAATAGACATCTCTCCAAAGAAGACACACAGATGACCAGCAGGCACATTAAAGATGCTCAACATTGCTAATTATTAGAGAAGCACAAATCAAAACCACAATGAGGTATCACCTCACATCGATCAGAATGACTATCATCTATGAAACAGAAACAGACTCACAGACATAGAAAACAGACCTCTGGTTACCGGGGCCGGGGGGGGGGGGCGGCGGGGAGGGAAGGATTGGGAGATTGGGATTAGCACATGCAAACTAGTATATATAGGGTTGATAAAAAACAAGGCCCTACTATATAGCACAGGAAGCTATGTTCAATACCCTGTGATAAACCATAAAGGAAAAGAATATGAAGAAATAACACATATATGTATAACTGAGTCACTTTGCTGTACAGCTGAAATTAATAGAACATTGTAAATAAACTAGATTTGATAAAATTTAAAAAAGAATGACTATTATCAAAAAAGTCTACAAATAATAAATGTTGGAGAGGGTGTGGAGAAAATAAAATAATAAATAATAAATGATGGAAAGGGTGTGGAGAAAAGGGAACCCCTTTACACTGTTGATGGGAATATAAACTGGTGCAGCTACTATGGAAAAGAGTATGGAGGTTCCTTACAAAACCAAAAATAGAGCTACCGTCTGATCAGCAATCCCACTCTTGGGCATATATCTGGAGAAGATGAAAACTGTAATTCAAAAAGATACATGCACCCTAATGTTTATAGTAGCACTATCTACAATAGCCAAGACATGGAGACAACAAAAGTGTCCATCAACAGATGACTAGCTTAAGAAGATGTGGTATATATATACAACAGGATACTACTCAGCCATGAAAAAGAATGTAATATTGTCATTTGCAGAAATATGGATGGAACTAGTGATTATCATACTATGTGAAGTAAGTCAGAGAAAGACAAATATTATATGATATCACTTATATGTGGAATCTAAAAAATAATACAAATGAATCTATATACAAAGCAGAAACAGAGTCACAGACATAGAAAACAAACATGTTTACCACAGGGGAAGGAGGAAGAAATAAAATAGGAGTATGTGATTAACAGATACAAACTACTATATATAAAACTACTATATATATACTACTATATATATATAAATACTGTATATACTACTATATATACAAATACTTATTGCTTAAAGATAAGCAACAAGAATTTACTGTATAACACAGGAAACTATATTCAATATCTTGTAATAACCTATAATGGAAAATAATCTAAAAATGTGTGTGTGTGTATATATATATATATATATACACATTTGTATATGTATATATGTGTGACTAAGTCACTTTGCTGTACACCTGAAATTAACACAATATTGTAAATCAACTATACTTCATTAAGAAATAAATATTAATTGATAAATTGAAAAATTTGATAATTGAAAAAATTGATGTGTCTTGATTTTCTTTCTGATTTCAGAACTTACTTAAACATTGTTATTGGAAATAGATTTCCATTCTGAAATATGATAAAATAGTGTTATTGTCTACTTTGTTTATCTTCTAAAGCAATAGGTTTCTGCCCTGTCAATTCAGTGTTCACATGTCAAAACAAGTATTTTGTAATGTCCTCTTTAACACGTAAGTCGCAACACATAGGAAATATTATCTATCGAAATGCATAACATTAAGATAGTCTGTAATATAGAGCAAAGTACATTATCCACTCATTTGTGTGTTCACTCAACAATGGACATATTGCTTTAACTGTGTGTGTGGCACTGGAAAAGGCACCGGTGATGAGGGAGTAAACAAAGATAAGAGCTGATCTCATGAAGTTTACATTTCAGTGTGGAGATGCATTCAATTAATAAAATAAATGAGAAAAATTAGAGCTCATAAAAAACTAACAACTGCAATTAAAAGACTGGAAATTGGGATAGGGAAAGCCAGAAAGCTTTTTAAAAAAATATTAGCAGAAACACTTTATTTATTTTAAAATACAATAATCTTTTTTCATTGTTCAAAATTCATGTATCTTTAAACTGGGAAGAGAAAATTCACCTACCATCACACAATTGGGGGAGTGGCATTGTGTGAGGTGTCAGATTAGGTGACGATACCTGAAAGCTTGAAGCAACTGCTCTACAAGGTGGTCAAAGGACATGACATCAGAATGAAAGGAAAATACAAGGTGGTCAAAGGGCATGACATCAGAAAGAAAGGAAAAGGAGGAAATAAAGATGGTGACTGAGGGTTTCCCTGGTGGCGCAGTGGTTGAGAGTCCCCCTGCCGATGCAGGGGACACGGGTTCCTGCCCCGGTCGGGGAAGATCCCACATGCCGCGGAGCAGCTGGGCCTGTGAGCCATGGCCGCTGAGCCTGCGCGTCCGGAGCCTGTGCTCCACAATGGGAGAGGCCACAACAGTGAGAGGCCCGCATACCGCAAAAAAAAAAAAAAAAAAAAAAAAAAAGATGGTGACTGAAAGTGAGGAGATGAGTCAATTCCTTAGACATGTCAGGACTGATCAATGTGTGCATCATTGCTTCTGCATCAGCTGAAAGAGACTATGAGGGGAGGCATCTACCAAGGGAGGAAAATAAGTATCCCTTGGTGATCAGTATTCAGTATGGGGGATGTGTGCCTCAGTTGCAGGAAGCTTGGTTGGGAAAACTCTGATATTATTCATGTTAAACTAGCTCACAGACACTGTGCAAGAAATCTGGTTCAAGTGAAAGAACTAGCACTTCAAGCTTTATATATGTAGCACTGAACTGACATTTTGATTTACTATATATTTTTTTATAATAGCTTTATTGATGTATAATTTACATTCCTTTTAAGTGTACAATTCAATGAATTTTAGTAAATTTACAGGGTTGTGTAACCATCATCACAGTCTAAATTTAGTACATTTCCATCATCCCCAGAATAAACTTTTTCCAGGGACTCTATTCCCACTCCCAACCCAAGGTAACCACGAATCTGCTTCCTGTCACTATAGAATTGCTTATCTTGCATGTTTTATATAAATTAAATCATATAAAATACAGTCTCTTGAGTCTGGCTTCTTTCCTTAGCACAATGTTTTTGAGGTTCATCAATCTTGTATCATATATTTCATGTTCAACATCCATGTTGTATCACTACTTCTTTTTTGTTCTCAAGGCAGAGTAGAAAATTGGGCTGATTTCCATATCATTCTGAATGAGATTCCATATTATCATTAGTTTTATTTGCTTATTTTTATCACAAATAATCCCTAGAATTCTTACAGGTTGGATTATGGAGAGGAAAATTGTAGGTGCATTAGTTGGACAACTTAATAAATTAAAGTTATGTTTATACTTCATTCCAGGTCTCAATGCTCTAATATTCCACCTATTAACTAGCAAAAAATCTGGTTAAGACCTACAAGTATTACTGAAAAAAAATGAAAGTAATCTAAATGGAAAGATACTTCATGCTCATGAATTAGAAGACCAATACTGTAAAGAGGATTTATAAACAAAAACTGAATTATAGATTCAATGCAATCTTGATTTGTTTCTCAAATTGGAATGTCAGTTTTAAGGAAGAAAGTAATTTGTTTTTATTTACATAAAAGTGGAACGCCTACTGGATGTGATATTTCCCGCTGCAAGCAATATACGTCTATAGAATCTACCAACTACTCCCACGGCATTCAGTGGAACAGGAAATATGGAAATCTGGGAGAAACTTTTGGGAACATTCCTAATTGTACTAAGAAAAGATAGCAGAGACTAGATGAATGCATGATGTTTGGTGGAATAGGAAGAGGAGGAAGCAAAATGAGGTTGAAGTAGATCCTGGCAATTGACAAAGACATGCCAAGGACCTTATTTCAGATGAAAGGTTCTTGGAATTCTACCTATCTCTGAAGGGGGAAAATTGTAGGTTAGTATGGTTTACCTGATTTTGAGTAAATCTGGAGTCCTATTGGTTAGTCTTCTCAAAGAAGGGAAACTAAACCCAAAAAGAACAAAGAAAAAAATACCCCTTTTCCACTACATATAGAATGGAATCTTGGATAATGTCCCTGTTTGACCTGGTTCTTCTTTAATCTGGTGGTGGTGGTGGTGTGTGTGTACTTTCATCTTTCAGATGTTCTAAGATATAACAGAGAGAGCCATTAGTTACTTGGGGCAATTACTGTAACGCATAAGTTCATATCTTAATGGTGACTTCTTGTCATTTGGGACTGTTTGAATGGAATATCAAAGGAAGAGAATCTCAAAGACGTCTCAATTTAGTAAAGAAGTCTCTTCTTCCTGGTGGTTTTGCTTTGTATTTTTTTTTTTTTGAGCACCATAGATATAATAGATAGCATTAAGAAATTCGGTCCTGATACTGTATTTTGTGAAAAGCAGTGACTTTCTTTTCAGGTTTTGTTTGATACTAACAACTGATGTCTTAACCAAGAAACAAGACCATATTGATCTTACCTCTTGCAATATAAAATTGCACTCCCACTTGGACTCTTGCTGTTTCATTCATAGTGCAATTTTCATGAGTTATTTTTTTCTTTTCTTCATGTGTAGCATGCACCTTACATTCTCTATTAGAATTTTAGGTCAACTTTTATAATTCCCAAAAATTAATTGTGGAAAAGTTTTGCTTTGTAAATGCATACATATAGAGAACTAGCACACCTTAGTCTATTAAACACCCCCACAGATTTGATTTGCATTTAATAAGCTAATAACAAACAGGAATGTGTCCTAATGGACAGGTTATTTATTAACTTTTATCACCATCATTATGACATAACTTGCTTAGGCACAGGGCAAACATGTTTTTAAGTTAATAAAAATCATAAATGGACTAAAAGAATGGAAGTCACATTTAAAATATTGAAACTAAAATTAGATAACCATTCTTGGCTATTTGAACTGTTGGTGATATTTTAAGGCTGTAAAATAAAACAGGAATCTGTGGTCATGTTGCTAAATTCTCTTTCTTTTGGAAAATTTCAGCAATATACTTGTTTATGGAAGACTATAAAACTGTAAGTGTTTAGGATTTCTCTTCTTTTAGTGACTGTAATACTGTGTTTTGCTTGATGAATCTGTAAACTGAAAATTATAGCTTCATTCCAGAGAGTGAGAAGAATTATTCCAACAGATGGCATGAAAACACCATTCTAAACTGTATGATCACTGATTGTAAATTGCATCTGTAAAACAATCCTTTTAAACAGAGTGATGCATTTTATCATACAGATTATAGTTCTATGCTTTTTTGTTTTTCAATGTGTGTTAACATTTTCTACTCCAATATAATATTTATTGCTTGCATAATTATCAGATTAAACAACAGAAAAACAATAACAAAAAAGTGGAGATATTTCAGTGGAATTATTCATAACATATTATCCAGTACCTCATGGAAATATAATTTCATCAGCAAAAACTTATGATATAGAACTACAGGCTGCTGAATAAATGCACACATCTGGCTTCTTTATATGTTTATGGACTGAATGCTGACTGGAATGCTATGGTATGATAATTCTATTTAAATTTCCACATATGATCATATGTTTCCCTGTCCTTAAACATGCTATGGTTTGAAGTAACATTTACCCTTCTCCGAAATTTATAATTTTAATTCCCTGCAGAGTTGATTGCAGCTCTATTTACAATAGCCAGGAGATGGAAGCAACCTAAGTGTCGATCATCGGATGAATGGATAAAGAAGATGTGGCGCATATATACAATGGAATATTACTCAGCCATAAAAAGAAATGAAATTGAGTTATTTGTAGTGAGGTGGATGGACCTAGAGTCTGTCATACAGAGTGAAGTAAATCAGAAAGAGAAAGACAAATACTATACGCTAACATATATATATGGAATCTAAGAAAAAAAATGTCATGAAGAACCTAGGGGTAAGATGGGAATAAAGACACAGGCCTACTAGGGAATGGACTTGAGGATATGGGGAGGGAGAAGGGTAAGCTGTGACAAAGTGAGAGAGTGGCATGGACATATATACACTACCAAACGTAAGATAGCTAGTGGGAAGCAGCTGCATAGCACAGGGAGATCAGCTAGGTGGTTTGTGACCACCTAGAGGGGTGGGATGGGGAGGGTGGGAGGGAGGGAGACGCAAGAGGGAACAGATATGGGAACATATGTATATGTATAACTGATTCACTTTGTTATAAAGCAGAAACTAACACATCATTGTAAAGCAATTATACTCCAATAAAGATGTTAAAAAAAATGCATAAGAGCTGGGAAGACATATAGAATGTCAATGTATCTAGCCATAATAATATAATTATAATTATTTTGTAGTGGAGAGGTTATTGTATTCATCAGGATATATACCATGAAGACTATTGAATATGGATTTAAAAAGGCAATTTGCTGAGGTGTGTATGTAGATACTGGTGTCATGTCAGAGAGGAGGCTCTTTGTACTTGTCACCATATGAACAAATTCTTTCCAAGGAAGAAGATTTTAATTAACTGCCAAGTTTGTAGTTGTTGTTTGTTGTGTTTTGCTCTGCCTTTTAAAATGAGAAATTGAAATATGAGATCAGAACTTTTTAATAGAATGATTTTTACACCCCAGTAACTAACTTTCTCTATATTTACCTCAGTGTAGTAACTCATGTTTCCTCTAAATAAATATGGAGTATTTACAATGTTGAATTGAGGACAGCCAAAATAATAATTTGCCTGGAATATCTTCACATCTTTGCTTAGCAATAAATCTGAGTCATTTTTAAGATCTCCACATAATTTTTTCCTCTCCTAAGTATTGCCTTCTCATACAGGCTTACTCCACCTCCCCTCCATTTTTCCACTTGAACTACCCCCACCCCACAAAGGGTTAGATGCACTTCCTCCTGAACACGATGCACCCATGCATATCTCTGTAACTGTATCATAATGACCTTATTGTCTACCTGATTCTTTGTGGACTTTTTGAGGGAAGGGATTACATATAAATTTTTATATTTCAGTGGGTTAGTATTCTTCCTAGTAATTATTTGGTAATCAGTAAATGATTATAAATAAATCATCAAATGAGTGAATAACTGTATAAGATTTTCTCTGAAAAATTAAGTGAATTAAATGCAAAACCTAATTCGGAGTACAGCTCTGTACAAACAAAATCTTTGATTTTAATTATTTTTACCACATGATAACACTTTTGTTTTTGAGCTCCAGTTTGAGCCAATCCTGAACTTAAAATTGTCCTGAATTTTAAGGGACAAAAGTGCTAACAGAGTGATTATATGTCTAAATGACAGCTATCTGGCATATCAATTCACCTAATCCATTTTCTTCATAACATATTTGCTTAAACTACATTTTACATTTGATTACACATAGCAGAATGATTTCTTATGCTTTTTTTCCTTATTTGTGTGAACCAAAGAGTTGAAATCTGAAGGTAAAGTGACCTCCTAAATCTTTCTCAGTCCACATTTGGATTCAGACACCCATACGGACTTAGTGTTTCCCAGGTAGTGGAAAATAGGCATTTGCCTTGTATGGGATGGTGAGCTGAGGACAGCGAGGCTGCCCTCTAGCTAAGAAGAGCGCAGCCCTGATCATTGACCTTGTGGTTGTGTTGGGCTGATCATGTGGGCAGTGAAGTTGTCATTTTACAATCTTAATTTTACTAAATTCTCTGCTGGAATGGTTGGCTCTTTTTTTGTTTGTTTGTTTGATTATGAGTCTTTAATAGAACGAGGTCACACTTGGATGTGGATAAATATTGAAAGGGTTTGTGTCCACATTGGAGCAAAGCAGCAGAGATGGCTCCATTTCTGATTTCATCGTAGTTTATATAGAATGATAATAAAGATATTAACATCAATGACTATAATAGCCATCATTAAAACTAATACCTATTGGGTGCATGTTTTGTGCCAGGCAACACTGTGAGTTGCTTAGCTGAATTAACTAATATAGTTTATAAAAATTGCCCTCAATAGTAGATGCTCTCATGGACCCTGATCGAAAGATAGAAGTATATTTCTGATTAAATACAACAAACAGTAAATTCCTGGTTCTGTACTCTTTGGGCAAAGTAAGTTATTCTCTTCCAACTTCCCTCCACCACTGCAATCCACCTCTACCCCCTGAGTCAATGTATAGAAACCTAAGGACATACTTCCATTTTCATACCAAGGCCACCATTTTAATTTTCCCATAAACATGCTAAGTAATTTACTTTTATTGTTATATAACACAAAAAATATTTTTCTCACACAATATGAAGTGAAAATTTAAAAAATGATAAACTGATAGACACTGCTAAGTTACTCCACTTAAAACAGATTTAAAACTCAAGAAACTTAAGGGAAATTTTCTAAGGACATATGGAATTTTGTATTTGTATTTTCTTTTTCTCAAGGAGTTCATCCAACACTGTACAAGTTTCAGCACGCTCAAAGTTAGATTTGTTCCTTAGTATTCTAGAAACATTTACATTAGTAATTGGATTGGAGGCAAGTGTTAACCATCAAAGGGACTTAAAATTTTATTTAAAATATGACACTCAGATTCCAAAAAAATACTCATGTTTCTGCCTAAAATGCTCATGCAGTGATTGTCTGCTCATTGAAATTTTTCCTGAGGAAATTGTTATAAGGCATTTTAGAGAAAAGTGTTAGAACATATCCCAAATAAAAAATATTACGTATTATTGGGGCTTCCCTGGTGGCGCAGTGGTTGAGAATCCGCCTGCCAATGCAGGGGACACGGGTTCGTGCCCCGGTCCGGGAAGATCCCACGTGCCGCGGAGCAACTAGGCCCGTGAGCCACAACTACAGAGCCTGCGCGTCTGGAGCTTGTGCTTCGCAACAAGAGAGGCCGCGACAGTGAGAGGCCCGCGCACCGCGATGAAGAGTAGCCCCCGTTCGCTGCAACTAGAGAAAACCCACGCACAGAAAAGAAGACCCAGCAGCCATAAATAAATAAATAAATAAATGAAATAAAAAAAAAAAATATTACGTATTATAGTTGGGGAAAATGAAGATAAAGATATGTGCTAATCCAATAGGAAGTTATACCCTAGTTAATACAGGCTGTAATAAGACTGTGTTTATATCATCTGAAGTGTAACCTATATCATTTTGCTTCTGAAGTTATTGCATTTTATGTATGTGTGTGTATTCATATATATATATATATGTATATATATATGTATATATATATAATAGGTATGTGTGTTTGCATACGTAGTGTGTGAATATGTGTG
The DNA here is from genome assembly GCF_949987515.2 of Delphinus delphis. Classification (NCBI taxonomy): domain Eukaryota; kingdom Metazoa; phylum Chordata; class Mammalia; order Artiodactyla; family Delphinidae; genus Delphinus; species Delphinus delphis. The sequence goes on from NC_082685.1 coordinate 16,416,025, forward strand.
TGTATATGTATTATATATATGTATATATATATTTGTTGTTGTTGTTTATTTTTAACCTGAGCAAACGTGTTGCCTATGTCATCTCATTTCATAGAGTTATTTTAGAGAGATTGACTTATTAAAATCTAACCTCTTTAATTTACCCAGACTAAGTAAATCTTGTTGCAATAGAATAACATTAAGTGAATAACATGCCATTATCTAACTTCTTTTCTATGAACTTGGGTACAGTGAACCCTAACTTGCTATAACATTCCTATTGGACCTGTGGACTTTCAGAAATAAGTCTCCTGCTACCATGAGTATGGTAATCTTCTTAAGATTCTTTTAGGCAAAAATTTATTACCTGGGTCATATAATTCCTTGAAACATCATACTTATTTTGTTCAAAATATAACAAACTATGTAACAGTTGGTTATCATTATGTACAGTCTAACCTATGTATTTTTTAAAGGTGAAATAGAAGTATGTGATAATTTTTAACAACTATATGCTAATTTTTATCTGATTGTTTTCATTTGAACAAAATTATTTTGTATATTTACACACACCTCATTTTTTTTTTGGAGTGCAGACAGCCAATGTTTTTAATTGTAGACTAGAGACTAAGTTTTCCTTAAAAGTCTTTTGCAAACAACATATAAATTTCTATCAGCCCATTTTATTTTATTTTATTTTTTTTTTTTGCGGTATGCGGGCCTCTCACTGCTGTGGCTTCTCCCGTTGTGGAGCACAGGCCCCGGATACGCAGGCTCAGCGGCCCCGGCCCACGGGCCCAGCCGCCCCGCGGCACGAACCCGTGTCCCCTGCATCGGCAGGCGGACTCTCAACCACTGCGCCACCAGGGAAGCCCCCATCAGCCCATTTTAATTTGAGCCTTTAAAAGTCTTTCATAAGGTTGAGAAAATGACCTTGTTCTTTAAATTCTATTCTCCACTGAATTTTTCATGCTAAATGATTGAAGGCTTATTGTTCAAGGGGAAAAAATAACAATAATCTTACAAAGTCGTAGTATAGTAATAGTTCTGAAAATCTGTTTCAAATTATAGATTTTTCAAAAATGTATTTTTATGACTCTGCAGTAGTGCCACATTAAATAGATTAATCATTAAGAATATATGTGGTCTTTCTATGACCCTCAAGCAATACAATTTTATTTTAAAAGATTATTGAAAAAGGAATTGCTGTGATTCTAATTACTACCTCTAACTGGGGTAGTAGGGGATCATTCTTATACTGATTTTCAGCTCCATCTCTTATTCCCTGATTATTATTTTATTTCAGGTAAAATATCCTAGAAGAATGATCTTTATCTCTGTATAAGGGACAATATACCTCAGTGGAAATGAACTTTAAATGTTTTATGAAATGAAAGACAATTGATATGTCTATCTAGTGGATAACCTATGCTTTCAAGGTAAGCATCAGGGACATGGCTTGATGAAGGTAAAGAAGTCTCATTCATGGTAAAAACCACATTCAGTATCATGTAACTGTTTAGACTGCTGTATCCTCTGAAGTCAAAAGAAACTAGTTCCTTGATGAGTTTACTGCAACACATACTTAAAGCAAAAACTGTGACTACTCTTAGACATTATATTTTAAATATTGTATTTCACTTCAATAGTTATGTTAAGATTAATTTTATTATTTTTCTTGCATGCACATATTTTTAATTTGGACTATTTCTTGGATGGCTAAGTTTACACAGATATTACTTATGCAAAAATAATATAAAGGTCTGTATTTGAAGTTTATTTACTTATATTGAATTTGAATCATCTCAGGGTTACAAGGGCAAAGGGGCTGGGGAGCATCTTGGTGCAGTGAGCTAGGACCAGGATTCACTAGTCCTGTGTATCCTCTACCTAAGAGAGCATGTCCCTAGAGCATCCTTGTATTCCCAGTTACAGTAGGGAACATGTCTTCTTCTTCCTTATTTTATCTTCAAGTTTTTATGTTATGCTTAGCATATAATTATAGTCCATAATATTTTGGGAATGATGAAAGTGTGTAAAGGAGGTAAAGTATTTCAAAAAGTACAAACGTATGGGGAGAATTTTATGCAGTTCTATTCAAATAAATATTCTGTAAGTCGTATGGCTCCATAACAGTGCTAGCTATTAATAGTTCCATTTTTATAAACTTTTATTGTTGCCTGATGATATTGAGTAGACATATGCTCTATATCCATGGCTTTCAGTTCCACACATTTTTTGTTTCCATGCCCTGAGATGAGTTACAAATATCTTTAAATTAACCCTATAGTAAAGATTTTTAATAAAAACAGAACTCAAAAGTCAATGGAACAATGCAAAAAAATATATATGAATAAGGATAAGGATCTGGAGAGGGTGAATCATGATAAAAATAAGTACACATTTAATTGTTTCTTTGATGAAGTTGTTTAGGTAGAAATTTGTGATTTTCAGTTTATAGAGCTAATAATAGTAAATGAGTTCTCAAATCTACCATAGTGAATAAAAATGTTAATATTGCTTCTTCTCTCACTGCCAAAGGTTCTGGTTTTGGTTTACAACACACCTTAAGTGGATTTTATTTTAATTTGACATTAGCTGACATTAAAGGTGCTAGATGGGGGCTTCCCTGGTGGTGCAGTGGTTGAGAATCTGCCTGCTAATGCAGGGGACACGGGTTCGAGTCCTGGTCTGGGAGGATCTCACATGCCGCGGAGCAACTAGGCCTGTGAGCCACAACTGATGAGCCTGCGCATCTGGAGCCTGTGCTCCGCAACAAGAGAGGCCGTGATAGTGAGAGGCCCGCGCACCGCGATGAAGAGTGGCCCCCGCTTGCCACAACTAGAGAAAGCCCTCACACAGAAACGAAGACCCAACACAGCAAAACTAAATTAATTAATTAATAAACTCCTACCCCCAACATCTTCTTAAAAAAAAAAATTTTAAAAAGGTGCTAGATATTACCTAATGCACTGGAGCTATATTATAATTAGACTCTTTTAGGATTGAAATTTGTAATCTGTTTAAATCTATTGGTAAATATAGTACCATAAAATCTTCCAATCTTCAGTATATTTCTTTTTTATTAATGCTAATTGAATCTCTCATTTGGAATTTTGTCAAAATCAGAGAAATGACTTTGGATGTTGGAAGAAGAGGCTGGGACATGGGAGATTTCTTCTTATGGGGGATATGAGATACAGGATGTCTTTTAGCTACTTCTGAACTTAACATTTATTTTAGCACTTTTCCTTCATCTATTAAATGATTTATTTTTTATAATACATAATAGGTGGCATAGACAAAAACTGAGGGCTTCAACTTTATGGAGAGGGTTTTATACCATTAATTGTTTTTAATACTTACCACAGTATAAATTAATTATCCTTGGAATCAGAGTTGAGAGAAAACCTAATTAGATAACTTTTTATATGCTTATCAAAAGACTTAAAATTTCTCTCTTTATTTAGAAGAAATAAATAGGGGGCTTCCCTGGTGGCACAGTGGTTGAGAGTCCGCCTGCCGATGCAGGGGACGCGGGTTCGTTCCCCGGTCCAGGAAGATCCCACATGGCGCGGAGCGGCTGGGCCCGTGAGCCATGGCCGCTGAGCTTGCGCGTCCGGAGCCTGTGCTCCGCAGCGGGAGAGGCCACAGCAGTGAGAGGCCCGCATACCGCAAAATAAATAAATAAATAAATAAAAGAAATAAAGAGGATAATAAATATATGTTTTAATCATGACACAAATTTAAACTATATTCCAGACTGCCATGAATTCATGGGGAATCAAGTGTGATTAATACATCATTTGACCAAAAACAAATCAGAGCTAAGGGAAAGCAGCTCAGTTAACTACACACTCTAAAATTTGTCTTGTGTGTAAAGATTCTGATTAAACCCAGAACATCCACGACCTACTCTCTGAAAGTAATAAAAGACCAATATCTGACAAATTTTCTACTATTTCAATAATTTTTCTCTGTAAAATCTCGTAGGTGGCATTTCCTCCTCTTACTCTCTTGTCAACCTTTTTCAGATTCCTTCAAACTTGATTATTTAATTCCAGATATTTATCACCATAATTACATTATGACATGAAATATACAACTTTGAAATTTAGGGTAGATTTCCATTCATTAGTTTACTAAGAAGTGCTATCTGATGATATTTATTATATTCCATAAATCACAAGCTATGTCTGTTATTCCGTTTATTTTAAAAAACATAAGCCAATTTTTACGATAAACATGTAAATTATTGTATTTAACTCTCATCGTTTGTTATTAGTAATGTGAAAATATTTTCGACTACTGTAAAGGGAATGAAAGTATATAGGAATATTACTAGTTTTAGTAATATTCAAAAAGCAATTGTTAGCTCTGTCTTTTTTTTGTTATTGCTATTTTTTGTGTCTCTTATTTCTGGGCTAGGACATTAAAAAATTTAACAGTATGGTACAATGCATTTTTAATTTTGTTTTCTGAATTAAATAAGTATTCATCTTTATATCACTGTGTTTTTTGTTTTAGGTAGAAACACTGTTCTTTGGAGTAAGGATCTATAAAAATAGCCTGTTTAATAATATTTTTATTAAGAATTGGTTTCAATTAGATCAAATTATTTTTGGAATATATTAAAGTGTATAGTATCATTCTTATTTAACTTACTGATATGTTTATTTTTAGTAGGACTTGTCTGTTTTATATCAGCTTGGCTGATAACAGGTAACTATAACTTTGTAATAGTTCATGGAATTCTGCTTGTCATAATTGTATTCAGATTTGCATGTTTAATTCAGCAGTGATTTTGTCAGTCCTCTTGTTTGTCATATTTTGATAACAGTGTTGGCTAGTTTTGTTGAAAATATTTTCAATTTCTTATCTTTGTTTCACAATAGCTTTATAATAAGTCTTACCTAATACTTTCAAATTTCTACTGAGGTATCAGTAATTTTCTAATTCTCTATCTTGATTTAGAAGTAACTGATAGTCTTTTACTATTATTTCTTTCATGCATAGCTCAAATTTAAAAAAATCATCCTCTCAATAGTAAAGAACACAGTTGGGTTTAAAATAGAAGAATTTGGATTTTACCTAGGCTAAAAAGCATTGACTTTGGTCAGTAATTTTATGGCTCTCTGACATTCTATGGTTCAGGAGGATTCCCATGGGGATTTTCTATCCTTCTGCCCCATTTTGCACATTCAGTATGTGCTCTCAAATTTACAAGGTGGGTAGAGGTGCTTCCTTGACATATACTTCACTCCTGTTCTGAATTTTGCAGTTAACCTTGGGAGGTATTTTATTTTATGTTTAAATACAGTTTTATATATGCAGATAATTTTAGATAAATCTGGAATATTTTATTATGTCTCTTCTTAGGTTAATATTATTATATGCTTATTTCTTTTTGTGTCCTGACATACTTCATGGTATTTTAAGAAAGAAATTGTAAAGAGGGTATACATGAATTCTTGTATGCATAATGACATATTTATAAGATCTCCCAAGCTTTTCTCAAACTGTCCTATGGTTTCTCACTTATTCATTTGTATTAAAACCTTTTCTCATAGTTCAATAATACCCTTATTATTTCTCAGTATAGCAGCCTGTTATTAACACATCTATCTGTGTCAGTCTACTCACTTTGCCTCATCCCTGCTGTCTCCTTATGTAGACAGGCTGACAGTCATACATGGTTGTGATAGAGAATAGCTGTAAACTTTTGATGGACAAAATCAGTCTGGTTCATATTTAGAGTTTCAGAAACAATGTGTCATGCCCATAATATAGATACACAATAAATCCTAAGATGCTAAATTTAAATGCTAAATTTAATATTTTCTTCTGCAATTTTATTAAATGTTTTGAGACCAAGGGACCTCTAGTTAGCAGACATTATTTGCTCTGGAATTACACAAGGGACAGGTTTATGTCAGAAATTAAAGGAGAAAAAAATTAAATTTATTAGCTTTGAATCAACCATTTTTAAAATGCTACTTGAGTCAAAGTTAAATAAGTTTTAAATTTATATTTTATTAATTCATACTCAAGTTTTTCCTCATGTCTGGTATATTTTTTCCTCAATTGATTAAATCTCTTCTACATTCACAGGAAGAAGTAAACACCAATTAATTCATAAAGGCTGCATGTGTTATTATACTTTATACTATTTCATAGCCAATATAAATTCAAAATGGAGTACAGTAAACATTTAAAAATTATAATATATATGACCAACACTGTCATGACAATTTTATTATTTATACAAGTGAATTAATTAGAAGACTATGTTTATAACAAAAGAACTCAGCTACAGTGTATCACCCTGAAGATATTAATATTTACAAAAGAGGAAAATAATTTATGTTGGCAAGGCATCTCAATGTTTATTTTTATTTTCAAAATATATTTAATTCTACATTCAGTAAAATGGTTTTTTTTATTTTATTTTATAATTTGTTTAGTGGCTATTGTTTAACAGAAAAAGATTTACTGTATTGAGTAGAGAGAGAGATATTCACCTAAGGTGATTCAAGAAAATTTTCTTACATTTAATAATCATCATCTTTTTCTCTTAAAGGGAAATCAGAAATGCTACATGAAATTCTCAAATATTATCTGCTTTTATATTTTTAGTTAAGCCATGAAAACAGGAAATCAAACTGTTTAAACAGATTTTGTACTTTCTCCGTCTTTTCCAATATGATCCAATCGACTCTTTTCTCTTTGCTGCCATTGCAATTCTGTTTTCAGTGGCTCTGATGGGGAATATCATACTGATTCTTCTCATCCGATTGGACACCAGACTCCACACTCCAACATACTTTCTACTCAGTCATCACTCTTTCATTGACATCATGTACATCTCCACCACTGTGCCCAAGATGGCAATTAACTTTCTGTCTAATAGTAAGACCATTACTTTTTTAGGCTGTGAGATTCAAGCATTTGCGTTCTTGGCCCTTGGTGGAACTTAAGCCCTTCTTCTTGGTTTCATGTCTTATGATCGCTATGTAGTCATCTGTCATCCATTATGTTACCCTGTACTCATGAGCAAGAATATCTGTTGGCTCATGGTCACGTGTGCATGGACCAGTTGTTCCATCAACTCTTGAATGCATACAGTGTATGCATTTCAACCTCTCCTCTGTAGCTCTCAACTCATTAATCATTCTTCTGTGAAGTTCCATCCATGTTGCCATTGGTGTCTCAGGACACTTCCCAGTATGAATATATAATAGTCCTCAGTGGCCTTATTATTCTGTTGTTATCCATGTTGCCATTGGTGTGTCAGAACACTTCCCAGTATGAATATACAATAGTCCTGAGTGGACTTATTATTCTGTTGTTACCTTTCATGGCCATTGTAGCTTCCTATGCCTGTGTGCTTACTGTGGTATTCCACATGAGTTCAGGAAATGGACAGAAAAAAGCTTTCTCTACTTGTTCCTGTCACCTAATTGTGACAAGCTCATTCTATGTGACCTCTCTCTCCACCTATACAAGGCCACCCTCCTTGCAGTCCCCTGAAGAGGATAAGATAGTAGCAGTGTTTTACACCATTGTTACACCTCTTCTGAACCCATTTATCTACAGCTTGAGGAATAAATGAGTTATGGGGGCCTTGAAGAGACTATTGGGACCATATATATTTGTACAGAAAATGTGACTGTAGGACCTCCCTTTTGGCTGAGACCGAACAACATAAAAAGCTATGCCTAGAATACTGTTTTGGAATATGCATACTCTAAGAATACTGCCTAGACAAATGTAAAGTCTATGAAAAGTTTATTAAATAAATAAAATGATAAAAATCTTGATTCTTTCCTGATATCAGAAGTACCTCACACATTGTTATTGGAATTAGATGAATTTTCAGTATAGAAGCTAAAGAAACAGTGTGATTTTCCAAATTGTTTAACTACTAAAGCAGTAGAATTCAACTCTGTTACCCCACAGTTTTCATATTATAAATATTTTAATTGCCCTTCTAGAACCTGAAATCCAATGCATGGGAAATATTATTTATCCAAACACATAAAATTAAGAGAATCTATAAGTGATCAAATGGAGCAAAGTACATAATCCACTCATTCAACAAATGTGTAATGTTTTAATTACATGTGTGACACTAGTAATAATGAAGTAATCAAAGATAAAAATGACAGATGTCTCTGATCTCATAATGTTTCTATTCCAGTTTGGGGAGATATTCAATATATAACAAATTTTGCAGTGTATCAAAAAGTAATAATGAAAAAGTAATAATGAAAAAATAAAGCAAGAAATTTTAATGGGAAATTTGCAATATTATTTAAAATTGTCCACCAAAGGTACACTAAGAAGGTGATATTTGGTCAAAGACTGAAAGAGGATTATGAAGTAAGTCAAATGGATAGCTGGTGATGTGTTTTCTGGTAGAGGAAGAAGCAAATGAGAATGTCACATGTAGAGAAAATGCTTGGCAAATTCAAAGAAGATCAAAATGTAAGTAAGTTGATGGGTTGTAGGAAATGAGTAGATATAGTGAAAACAGATTATAAAGTAGACTAATATAAAAAATTTGTGTTTAATTTAAGATGATCCAGAATCATTATTGGGTTTTGCAAAGAGGATTGAAATGGGCTGTGAAGCCATTGCAGCAGTCTCCTTGTGATAAAATATATTGGACCAAAATGGTAATTGAGGAGGAGCAAGAAGTAGCCAGATTCCATATTTGAGGTTTTTTGGCAGATCTGATGTGAAATGTGATGAAATTTTAAAAGCTCAGAATTAGGCTAAGATCATGAACTGAACAAATGGAACAAGTCATTTAATTGTGCACATAATTTCCACTCTGGCAGTAGCTCCTCCATAACAGCTCCATCATGTCACATAGCTATTATTTCATTTTTGAGATGAGAAATTTTATGATCTACTCTCTTAGCAACTTTCAATACATAATACAACACTATTAACTAAAATCAACATTATGCACATTAGATTGAAAACTTACTCCTATTCCAGCTGGAGGTTTGTTCTCTTTGAACAACATCTTCCCATTTAACTCAAACCCCAGTTCATGATACCCACCATTCTAACCTCTGTTTCTACAATTATAGCTTTTTCAGATACCACATATAAGTAATATCATATAGTATTTGCTTTTCGCTGTCTGACTTTTTTTCACTTGAGGGCATAATGCCCTCAAGCTCCATCCATATTGTTCCTATTGGCAGGATTTTCTTTTTATTTATGACTGGAAATATTTCATTGTGTATTTATGTACCACAGTTTCTTATCCATTCATTCATTGACAAACACTTAGGTTGTTTCCATATATTGGCTTTTGTGAATAATGATGCAATAAATGTTGGAGTGCAGATATCTCATCAGTATTCTTTTTTCATTTCTTTTGGATTATTCCCAAAAGTAAGATTGCTACATCATACAGAAGTCCTATTTTTAATTTCTTGAAAAAAGTCCATACTGTTTTTCATAGTGGTTGTACCAACTTATACTCCCAATGACAGCACACAAGTGTTCCTTTTTAGCCACATCCTCAACACTTGTTACATATTGTTTTCTTGATTATAGTCATTCTATCATGAGTGAGGTATTATGCCATTTTGGTTTTGATTTGTACTACCCTGAAAATAATAATGTTGAGCATTAATTTTATGTACTTGGTGACCTTCACATATATTCTCTGGAAAAATCTATTCTGGCCTTTTGCCCACATTTAATTGAAATTTTTATTTTTTTGCTATTGAGTTGTATGAGTTTTTTAATATATTTTAACTCCTTAAATATATGGATATATGGTTTGAAGATATTTTTTTTCCCATTCTGGAGGTTATATTTAACTTCATTGATCCTTTATTTTGCTATTCAGAAACATTTTAGTTGGAGCATTTCCTGCAAGGCAAGTCTAGTGATGATGAACTAACTCCATTAGCTTTTCTTCGCCTGGGAAAGTCTATTTCTCCTATATATCTGAATGATAACTTTGCTGTATAAAGTATTCTTGGTTAGAAATTTTAATCATTTAACACTTTGAATGTGTCATTTCACTCTCTCCAGGCCGGTAGAGTCTCTGCTGAGAAATTCGCTGATTGACTAATGGGGTTCCATCGTGGGTTACTTTTTTCCCCCACCTTCCTTTAAGATTCTTTTTATATCATTGATTTTTGAGAGTTTAGTTATAATGGTACACAGACACTTTCAGTAACATGGCAATGAGCAAAACAAAGAACATGTCCAGGTCCATATATGTGCAATGTGGAAGTCATTTCTTCCATTAAGATAAGAAGAATGCAGTGAATATTTGTAAAGCCATATTCTTTCACTCACAGACCCCAACTATCCATCCACAAGAAATTGTCTGGGAAAACCAGTGCTCACAGAAGATAATTTTTACACTTATCATGGTAGATAAATCAATATGAATCTTGGAAAAAGAAGACTATTCTAGAGGAAAATTCCAGGAGCGATAATTACAAAATGAGAAAACTATTCAACAAGAAAAAAATTGGCTTTATTTATGAATGTTCTTCAACCAAAATATAGGGTGCATTCAAATGAGTGAGATTTGGGAATGTCTATGGAACAATTCTTGTGTTGTTCCTAATCTTGCTTTCCACATGGGCGTGTATATTGCTGTTCTCAGGATCCTGATTCATCAACTATGTTAGGTATTTCAATGACTTGCATTTTATGAGTCATAAGATAAGTGAAGACATTTTGGAACCTTCTGCATACCTGCTCATCATCCATGACTAAATGAGACTTTTGGTTGTCTCTGGAGGAAAGTGTTGAGAATATTTTCTTTGAGTGAATTAGGTGACCAAACATTTGGTAATCAAAAAAAGTTAACTCCTTAATTAGTGATTTTAGTTCACAATCTCTTTTCTACTTATCTCCTTTGCAAAGTTATTCTCATTTGTAAATATTTTCTCTCTCAAAAAAAGCACAATTTTATAATTGACAAGAATTATGATTGAGCAAGATGAGAGAATAAGAGTTTCCTCTGTTTGCATTTCCCACAGCAACAAGAACGTGGCAGCCATCCAAGAACAAAAATGGCTTTTGAGGAGTTTCGTAAGCCCAGTAGGAAACTGTGAAACTCCAGCGGAGCCCAAGATCAAGAAAGACATCTTTGAGAGGGCATGCCTGACCCACTTGTCAAGGTCTTTGACAGTGGTCCTCATTATGGACCCAGAAAAAACCCCAATCCCCTGTGGATTCACCTACAGCCCTGTTAACCTTGGTCCTGTCACCAGCACTCTCCACAAAGAGATCTCGGAAAAGCCACACATCCATTGCCAATGAAGCAGGCCTGCAGAGCCCTGTCCTCACTGTGGACACTGAAGCAGCCCTGTGACTTAGTTCCTGCCCTACTCTATTGTGGTAGAGAGCCAGTCTCACCTCTTGAAAAACTGCACAGTTTCCCAAGAGGAACCCTTCCAGGGACTTGGTGGGAGCCACACCTACCCACAAACCTTGTAACAGACCTGCTTTCTGTAGGCTTATCTGTGTACCATGAGGATAATCCTTGTACCAGTGACAGCCCTACTGACCAAGGACCTGAGGGAGTCCCATTCATCCACAGACCTCAGAAGATCCACACTTGCCTCAGACCTTGGTAATTGGCCTGACCAAAACAGTATTAAAAATAACTAGAGATAAATAAAGTCCATAATGTATAGACAATATAAGAAGATGTAAAGTGTAGCATAAATAAAACACACGTGGGGAGTAAAACTGTTGAATTTTTGTCTGCTACTGAAGTTCAAGTTATATTAGATTGAAATAGGCTGTTATGACTATAAGATGCTTTATATAAGCCTCATGGTAACCACAAAGCAAAATCTTATAGTAGATATACAAAAGATGAAGAGAAAGGAATCAAAGCATACCAGTACAAAAAATAAACATATTACGAAAGGAAGACAGTAAAGAAAAAGAAAGGAATGTAAGAACAACAAAACAGTTAGAAAACAATGACCATGGGCTTCCCTGGTGGCACAGTGGTTGAGAGTCTGCCTGCCGATGCAGGGGACACGGGTTCGTGCCCCGGTCTGGGAAGATCCCACATGTCGTGGAGCAGCTGGGCCCGTGAGCCATGGCCACTGAGCCTGCGCGTCCGGAGCCTGTGCTCCGCAACGGGAGAGGCCACAACAGTGAGAGGCCCACATACCGCAAACAAAAAACAAAAAACAATGACCATGATGGCAATAGTTTTCCCTTGCTTATCAATAATCACTTTAACTCTAAACACATTAAATTTTAGAATCAAAACACATAGAGTTTCTGAGTGGCAAAAAACTAAGACTCAACCAAATGCTGCATACAAGAGACACACTTTAACTTTAAGATCATATTTAAGCTAAAAGTGAATGGTTGGAAAAAGATATTCTATGCAAGTATTAACCAAAATAGAGCAGTATTGGCTATACATATAGCAGACCAAATAGTCTTTAAGACAAAATCTGTCACAATGGACAAATAAAGTCATTATATAATGAAAAGATAGCCAATTCATCAAGATATAAACCAATAGTAAATATGTGTGTATTCAACATTAGAACACTAATGTTCTAATGTTGAACAAATATTAAGAGAATTGAAGGGAGAAATATACACAGTACAGTAACAGTCAAGGACTGCAGTACCCACTTGCAACAATAAACAATAGATAGATCATAAACACAGACTGAGGAAATGACTGACTTAAACTGATCTTTAGACCAACGAACCTAACAGACGTGTACTGACATACAACAGCAACTAAACACAAATCATTCTTCTGAAGTTCTCATGAAGCATTCTCCAGGATAGCTCTTATATATGGTCACAAAATAAGTATGAACCAATTTAAGAAAATTGAAATCATATCAAATATCTATTTTAATTACAATGGTAGGAAATAGAATGAATATTAATGAGAAATTTGAAAATTTTACAAATATGTGGAAAATTAAAATTGCACTCTTGAAAAACCAGTGGGTCTAGGAAGAAGAAAACAAGTGGGAAATCAAAAAGTCTCTCGAGACAAATAAAAATGTATTAAAAAAAACACATATTGGACACAGCAAAAGCAGTTCTAAGGGGAATGTTTATAGTGATGAACACTGATGTTAAGAAAAGAAAGAAATTAAACACCCTTTGTTTGCATTTTAATGACATAGGAAAAGAAGAACAAACTAACCTCAACATTACCAGAAATAAATATTTTTTAAAAGAATCACAACAAAAATAAATAAAATAGAGATTAGGGAACACAATAGAAAGAAACTTTAGCTAGACAACCATAAAAAAGGAAGGAATCAAATAAATAATATTATTAATGGAAAAAATGATATTACTCTGATTGTACAGAAATATTAAGGATCATAAGAAAATACTGTGAACAATTATTTGAAAGCAGATTGGATAACCCAGAAAAGAATATCCTGAACAGGATAAATTCCTAGGAACACGCAATCTTCCAAGACTGAAATCATGAAGAAATAGAAAATCTGAATAGATCAATAACAAGTAAGGATATTGAAGTAATAATCAAAATAATCTCAACAAATAAAAGCCAAGGACTAGATGTCTTCATGGGTGAATTCTACTAAACATTTAAATAAGAATTAAAGCCAAACTTTCTCAAATTCTTCCAAAAAATAGCAGATTTGGTAAGAACACTACAAGAAAAGATAATTGCAAAATATCCAGATTTTATATTTCTGTCTTTTCCAATTGGGACAAATAAACACTTGCCATTTTGTTGTCATTGAAAACTTCTTTTCAGTGACTCTGAAGGGGAAATATCATAGTGATACTTCCCATCCAGTTGTATCAATACATCTGACTCCACAGTCCAATGTACTTTCTACTCAGCTCTCTTTCATTGACATGATGTACTTCTCCACCACCATGCCCAAGATGGCAATTAATTTTCTGTCCAATAGTAAGACCATTACTTTTTTAGGTTGTAAGATTCAAACATTTTTGTTCTTGACACTTGGTGGAACTGAAGCCCTTCTTCTTGGTTTCATGTCTTATGATCGCTATGTAGCCATCTGTCATCCTTTACGTTACCCTTTACTCATGAGCAAGATGATCTGTTGGTTCATGGTCACATGTGCATGGACCAGTTGTTCTGTCAACTCTTTAATACATATGCTGTTTGCGTTTCAACTTCCCTTCTGTAGCTCTTGACTCATTAATGTCTTTTTCTGTGAAGTTCCATCCCTGGTGCTTGCTATTGGTGTCTCAGGATACTTCCCAGTATGAATATACAGTTCTCCTGAGTGGCCTTATTATACTATTGTTACCTTTCATGGCCATTCTAGCTTCCTATGCCTGTGTACTTACTGTGGTATTCCAGATGAGTTCAGGAAAAGGACAGAAAAAAGCTATCTCCACTTATTCTTCTCACCTGATTGTGGCAGGCTTATAAAAGGACGAGGGAGCAGCAGAGTTTTACATCATTATCACACCTTTTTTTGAATGCATTTATTTATACCCTGAGGAATAAAGGAGTTATTGGGGTCATGAAGAGATTGTTGGAGACATGCATATTTATACAGGAACTGTGACTTTAGGAACCCCTTACTGATTGAGATTAAGCACAATTAAAACCTGTCCTTAGGATACTGTTTTAGAATATATAAAAGCTAAGCAATATAAATAAAATAAAAATTGATAAATGTCTTGATTTTGGGGGGTTTCAGAATTTACTTACACATTGTTATTGGAACTAGATGGATTTACAATCTGGAATCTGGAAAAAGAGTGTTGTTAACCTTGTTTGTCTTCTGAAGCAATAGATTCCACCCCTGTCAATTCAATCTTCACATCTCACAACACATTCTGTAATGTCCTCCTTATCACCTGAAATGCAACACACAGGAAATCCAATCTATCCAACCACATAACATTAAGATAACCTTTGTAACATTGAGGTAAACTGCAGTATAGAGCAAAATACATAATTCATTCATTTGTGCATTTACTCAACAACTGATTTATTGCTTTACTCTGTGTGGCACTAATATAGGCACTGGGGATAGGGGAGAAAATAAAGAACTGACAGAAATCGCTGATCTCATGAAGGTCCCCAGAGTGGGGACACATAAAATTAATAAAATAAGAGAGAAAAATTGAGAAAATATACAAAAAACCCTAATAATTGTAATGAAAAGGGCTGGAAATTGGGATAGGAAAAGACTGACAGTTTTATAATTTTACATAATATTGTCCATGAAAGGGCAAATATGAGGGTGATATCTGGTCAAAGATTGAAGTGAGAGGAGTTAATAAGTCAAATGGAGTTCTGGTGAAGAATGTTCTGGGCACAGAAAGAAGCAAGTGTAAATGTCCTGAAGAGAGGGCATGCCTGGCAGTTCAAAGAAAATCGAGGATTACATTGGTGGGTTGTAGAAAATGAGTAGAGGTAATGGAGCCAGAATTTTAAATATAAGGATGACCATTGTGAGGATTTGGGCTTTTAATCCAATAATTGGCAACCATTATCATGTTTGCAGAGAGAATTGAAACGGGCAACTAGGAAGTCATTGCATTAGTACATTAGATACTGCCTTGGACCAAGGTGGTAACAGTGGAGGAGCATGAAATCACCAATCTTTGGAGATTAGTATAAGGCAAAATTTATGGCTTAAAAACAGATATGATGTGAATTGCATGGCAATTAAAAGAGTGCAGAATTGATTTAAGATCTTGGACTAGTCAACTGGAAGTTAAAAAAAAAATGTCGTTACTTTTCAGGAAAACCACAGGAGAAACATTTCCGTCGTCCAGTTTCTTTGTGCTTTTTCACTGTTAGCACCTTTGTCCCTGTAGTGGTCATTATTATGACTTCTATCAATGTTGAGTAGAAGCCCTTATTAATGGAATCAAAGAGGAATTTATCTTGTGTCTGACTTTTCTTTCTCAGTGCTTATGAAATTCAACCATATTTTTGCCTCAGTAAGGACTCAGTGATGATGTCATTTTTATTGCTGACTAGCTTTCCATTGTATACATACATGACTAATGCTTCTATTGGAATGTTGGATATTTTTAGCTATTATGAATAAAGCTGCTATAACCGTTCCTATACAAATATTTTCTTATGGGCATATGCACTCAGTTCTCTTAATTATATACCTAGAGATGAAATTGTTTGACCATAGGTAAGTTATATGTTTAAGTTTAAAAAAACATTTAAATTGTGGTATTGGTATCTAATATTCCAACTAGGCATACATGAAAACTTCTTAACACCTAAGTTTTTGTGTAGGTAATGCAATGAATTGGTGCTAAATTTAAAGTAAATTTTCTGTGAAATATGTTAGAGAATCACTGACAACAACTTTGTGTCCATTGTCAATATGTTTAATTACAATTTTAATAATCTTAGGATTATTAAATAAATCCAATAAATTGGATTTTCTTTAGTTAGCTTATTTGTTTACAATATAATGTGCACCCATAAGCCCACCACCAACCCAAGAATTAAAACAGTAAAATTGGGGACTTCCCTGGTGGTCCAGTGGTAGAGAATCCATATTCCAATGCAGGGTATGTGGGTTCAATCCCTGGTCGGGGAACCAAGATCCCACGTGCCATGGGGCAGCTAAGCCCCTGCACACCACTACTGAGCTCACGTGCCTCAACTAGAGAGCCCGCGTTCCGCAAACTACAGATCCCATGCACTCTGGAGTCCATGCACCACGACTGCAGAGCCCACGCTCCCTGGAGCCCACGCACCACAACTAGAGAGAGGAAACCTGCAAGCCACAACTAGAGAGAAGCCTGCGCAGCACAATGAAAAGCCCGCATGCTGCAGCAAAAGATCCTGCATGCCTCAATAAAGATCCCACCTGCTGCAAGCAAGACCTGATGCAGCCAAAATAAATAAATAAATACAACAGTAAAATTGTTAGAGCTCTTCAGAGTTTCACCTATCCTATCTCATGCCTCCCCCATTATTCTGATTTTCTAGAATATTATTCCCTTGCAATATTTATAATATTACCAAATATATGTATTCTTGGAAGTTTATAGAATTTTTACCATTAGAATTTTGGACTTTATAAAAATTTCTTGTGCTGTAGGTCATGTTTTTTAGAACTTACGTTTTTTAACTTGGCATTATTTTGCTATATTTATAGAGCTAGCTATAACTGCAATCTATACTTTTCATTGTTAGATAGCATTCTATTTTATTATATTATCAAACACTTCTTTTTGTTTGTTTGTTTTTTTGTCAATCGATGCTTGACTTTTTCCAGTTTTCCAGTTTTCTTCCAGTTACATGTGGTGCATTTATAAATATTTATGTACATACCTCCTGTTTCCCATGTACAAGAGTTTATATTGGATATACATATATGAGTGAAGTTGCTGGTTCATAGTGTATTAAAATGGTCAAGGTTATTGTATAATGCCAAATATTTTCCAAAATGGTTGTAGCAACTTATATTTGCAAGAGGAATGTATATTATTCTGAAGATTGTCATCTCCAAATTTCAGATTGGTCATTTAAGACATCTTAATTTTTAATAATTAATTGGTTTTAAATAATAATTAACTTTGGATGTTTTCCTTGTTTGAAATATTTTATGCACGTAAACTATTTGTGCTTTATATAAAATGGTTGTTTTCCTGCCTTGCAAAGCTAAATTACACTAAGTGGGAGGCAGAAAAAAGAAAACTGTAATGTATGTGTAGGGGAGGATAAGTATCATTTCTTTTTACTCTTCTAAGTTCTTGGCTGGGGTCCCTGTAAACAAAGACACAATAACAAGAGAAAATAATGTAAATATTATGTGGTATATTTGATTGGGAGTCTTTATATTAAAATGAAGTCCTATCAATAGAGCTAAACTGATTTAAAAAAATACCTAGCATTTTTGAACTAGGTTTGGTGAAGAATGGAGTTGTAGAAAAATGTGGTAGGGTAAAAAAGGGTATGACATAATTGTATTAAACAGGGAGAAACCTAGAAAGTTTAGATTCCTCTCAGTCTCCTGCCACGTTATAGATAAGAATGTTCCTTTCCTCCATATGTAGGGAGGGCATCTCTTATATTAGGGTCTTATGAATTGCTTCAAGGGAAGGTCAGAAAGTTTTCTTTACCTGCCATTTCTAAATCTTTCATCTTAAAATATTTGAAAAGGCAAGGTGCCATATTTAAAGTAGTGTGTCCTGAACCCTGTCAGAAGGAATGAAAATAATATTGGAAGAAATATAAAATCCTAGGTTGTTTTAATTTCCATTATGATGGCTCCCAAATTTTCATGTCGACCATTTAGTTCCCCCAAATATACGAGTTTTATATCCAATTGCTAGCTTCTACTTTCAGGAATTTCTTCTTCTTCTTTTGCTGCTTCTGCTGCTTCTTCTTCTTCTTCTTCTTCTTCTTCTTCTCCTCCTCCTCCTCCTCCTCCTCCTCCTCCTCCTCCTCCTCCTTCTCCTCCTCCTCCTCCTCCTTCTCCTCCTCCTCCTCTTTCTTCTTCTTCTTCTTCTTCCTCTTCTTCCTCTTCTTCTTCTTCTTTCTCCTTCTTCTCCTTCTCCTTCTATAATTTGGCCTAAGCGCTCCATACATTCTTGACTCTTTATTGATTTCAGTAAAATTTTGTAATGTTTTCTAGAAATTTACCTATTTTTACCTGCATTTTCAACAAGGTTTCTAATGTATGTTAAATATGAGTTCTGCACTTCAATAATTGACATATTTTAGGAAACAATTATTTGAAAGATGATTTATATATGTTTACATAGAAAATCATGGTTAATATAGAATACGTTCACAGATAATAAGATAATCACAAATCAAACACACCTGTATGAAAGTAGTAGCAAATTACTACCATATGTGAATGCCCCTCCAGTCCTCTCCCATTCTTTACCTACTCTTCCTCTCCATAGGTGGCGCTATATTTACTTGTAAAAGGGTAGTTATTTGTGTATTTTGAAATTGAATATATGGACTCACACAGTACGTCATTCTTTGTATCTGGCTGCTTTCATTTAACATGTTTCTAAGATTCAATAGAATTTAGATTAGCAGTGGTTAATTCATTTTCACTGCTATATAGTATTCTCTTATGTGACTAGATATGGTCCCTTTAATCATCCTGCTTGTGATGGATATTTGAGATATGGTTTGGGGTATTGTGAATAGTGCTGGTGTGAACAGTCTAGTAATTGCCTTCTTGTCCACATATACATGTATTTCTGATGGGTATACACTTAACAGTAGAATTTTTGTATGATAGGCTCTGTGTATATTAGGGTGAAAATTTACTTACAGTTATATGACATAGGCAAATGAAGAAATTAATGTTAAATTGGAAATATTCTGAAATAAATGATATGCACATAAGCAATGCTTGGAAGGAAGCCAATAAGCTTAAATGACATTATCAGGAAAGAAAAATAATGAATGTAAATAAGTAAATTTAACAAGATTGCTATTTGTGTAATTCTTTTTTTTTTTAACAATGACAGATAATTTATTATTCAACAAAAACTGAGGCATAAGGACTCAAGTAAAGAAATTAACAGAAAATATTTTACAAGGGACCTTGAAGACAGAGCCCAACTAAAACAAAATTAATGCTTTACCATATACTAAAATAGGGATTGAGAAAACAAATTTTTCCATTCCACATTCATAAATACATTGGAAATTTATTTTTTATATATACAGCAGGTTCTTATTAGTCATCAATTTTATACACATCAGTGTATACATGTCAATCCCAATCGCCCAATTCATCACACCACCACCACCACCACCCCACAGCTTTCCCCCTTTGGTGTCCATAAGTTTGTTCTCTACATCTGTGTCTCAATTTCTCCCATGCAAACCAGTTCATCTGTACCATTATTCTAGGTTCCACATATAGGCATTAATATACAATATTTGTTTTTCTCTCTGACTTACTTCACTCTGTATGACAATCTCTAGATCCATCCACGTCTCAACAAATGACCCAATTTCGTTCCTTTTTATGGCTGAGTAATATTCCATTGTATATATGTACCACATCTTCTTTATCCATTCATCTGTTGATGGGCATTTAGGTTGCTTTCATGACCTGGCTATTGTAAACAGTGCTGCAATGAACATTGGGGTGCACGTGTCTTTTTGAATTACGGTTTTCTCTGGGTATATGCCCAGTAGTGGGATTGCCGGATCATATGGTAATTTTATTTTTAGTTTTTTAAGGAATCTCCATACTGTTCTCCATAGTGGCTGTGTCAATTTAAATTCCCACCAACAGTGCAAGAGGGTTCCCTTTTCTCCACACCCTCTCCAGCATTTGTTGTTTGTAGATTTTCTGATGATGCCCATTCTAACTGGTGTGAGGTGATACCTCATTGTAGTTTTGATTTGCATTTCTCTAATAATTAGTGATGTTGAGCAGCTTTTCATGAGCTTCTTGGCCATCTGTATGTCTTTTTTGGAGAAATGTCTATTTAGTTCTTCTGCCCATTTTTGGATTGCGTTGCTTGTTTTTTTAATATTGAGCTGCATGAGCTGTTTATATATTTTGGAGATTAATCCTTTGTCAGTTGATTCGTTTGCAAATATTTTTTTCCCATTCTGAGGGTTGTCTTTTCATCTTGTTTATGGTTTCCTTTGCTGTGCAAAAGCTTTGACGTTTCACTAGGTCCCATTTGTTTATTTTTGTTTTTATTTCCATTACTCTATGAGGTGGATCAAAAAAGATCTTGCTGTGATTTATGTCAAAGAGTGTTCTTCCTATGTTTTCCTCTAAGAGTTTTACAGTGTCCAGTCTTACATTTAGGTCTCTAATCCATTTTGAGTTTATTTTTTGTGTATGGTGTTAGGGAGTGTTCTAATTTCATTCTTTTACATGTAGCTGTCCAGTTTTCCCAGCACCACTTATTGAAGAGACTGTCTTTTCTCCATTGTATATCCTTGCCTCCTTTGTCATAGCTTAGTTGACCATAGGTGTGTGGGTTTATCTCTGGGCTTTCTATCTTGTTCCATTGATCTATGTTTCTGTCTTTGTGCCAGTACCATATTGTCTTGATTACTGTAGCTTTGTAGTATAGTCTGAAGTCAGGGAGTCTGATTCCTCCAGCTCTGTTTTTTTTCCCTGAAGACTGCTTTAACTATTCGGGGTCTTTTGTGTCTCCATACAAATGTTAAGATTTTGTGTTGTAGTTCCATAAAAAATGCTGTTGGTAATTTACTACGTATTGCATTGAATCTGTAGATTGCTTTGGGTAGTATAGTCATTTTCACAATGTTGATTCTTCCAATCCAAGAACATGGTATATCTCTCCATCTTTTGGTAACATCTTTAATTTCTTTCATTAGTGTCTTATAGTTTTCTGCATACAGGTCTTTTCTCTCCCTAGGTAGGTTTTTGTTTTGTTTTGTTTTGTTTTGTTTTGTTTTTGCGGTACGCGGGCCTCTCACTGTTGTGGCCTCTCTCATTGCGGAGAACAGGCTCTGGATGCCCAGACTCAGTGGCCATGGATCATGGGCCCAGCCGCTCCGCAGCATGTGGGATCTTCCTGGACCAAGGCACGAACCCGTGTCCCCTGCATCGGAAGGTGGACTCTCAACCACTGTGCCACCAGGGAAGCCCTCCCTAGGTAGGTTTATTCCTAGGTATTTTATTCTTTTTGTTGCAATGGTAAATGGGAGTGTTTCATTAATTTTTCTTTCAGATTTTTCATCATTAGTGTATAGGTATGCAAGAGATATCTGTGCATTAATTTTGTAACCTGCAACTTTACCGAATTCATTTATTAGCTCTAGTAGTTTTCTGGTGGCATCTTTAGGATTCTCTATGCATAGTATCATGTCATCTGCAAACAGTGACAGTTTTACTTCTTCTTTTCATCTGCAAACAGTGACAGTTTTACTTCTTCTTTTCCAATTTGGATTCCTGCAATTTCTTTTTCTTCTCTGAGTGCCGTGGTTAGGACTTCCAAAACTAGGTTGAATAATAGTGGTGAGAGTGGACATCCTTGTCCTGTTCCTGATCTTAGAGGAAATGCTTTCAGTTTTTCACCATTGAGAATGATGTTTGCTGCGGGTTTGTCATATATGGCCTTTATTATGTTGAGGTAGGTTCCCTCTGTGCCCACTTTCTGGAGAGTTTTTATCATAAATGAGTGTTGAATTTTGTCAAAAGCTTTTTCTGCATCTATTGAGATGATCATATGGTTTTTATTCTTCAATTTGTTAATATGGCATATCACATTGATTGATTTGTGTATATTGAAGAATCCTTGCATCCCTGGGATAAATCCCACTTCATCATGGTGTATGATCCTTTTAATGTGCTGTTGGATTCCGTTTGCTAGTATTTTGTTGAGGATTTTTGCATCTATATTCATGAGTGTTATTGGTCTGTAATTTTCTTTTTTCATAGTATCTTTGTCTGGTTTTGGTATCAGGGTGATGGTGGTCCACAGAATGAGTTTCGGAGTGTTCCTTCCTCCGCAATTTTTTGGAAGAGTTTGAGAAGGATGGGTGTTAGCTCTTCTCTAAATATTTGGTAGAATTCAACTGTGAAACCATCTGGTCCTGTACTTTTGTTTGTTGGAAGACTTTAATCACAGTTTCAATATCATTACTTGTGATTGGTCTGTTCATATTTTCTATTTCTTCCTGTTTCAGTCTTGGAAGGTTGTACTTTTCTATGTATTTACTCAGTTCCTTCAGGTTGTCCATTTTATTGGCATGTAGTTACTTGTACTACTCTCTTAGGATCCTTTGCATTTCTATGGTTTCAGTTGTAACTTTTTCCTTTTTCATTTCTAATTTTACTGATTTGAAAAAAATCATTTTTTTCTTAATGAGTCTGGCTAAAGGTTTATTAATTTTGTTTATCTTCTCAAAGAAGCAGCTCTTAGTTTTATTGATCTTTGCTGTTTTGTTTGCTGTTATTTCATTTATTTTTACTCTGATCTTCATGATTTCTTTCCTTCTACTTAATTTGGGTTTTGTTTGTTCTTCTTTCTCTAGTTGCCTTAGGTGCAAGGTTAGGTTGTTTATTTAAGACTTTTCTTGTTTTTTTGTGGTAGGATTTTATTGCTATAAACTTCCCTCTTAGGACTGCATCCCATAGGTTTTCGGTCATTGTGTTTTCATTGTCATTTGTTTCTAAGTGTTTTCTATTTCCTCTTTAATTTCTTCAGTGATCTCTTGGTTATTTAGTTGTGTACTGTTTAGCCTCTATATGTTTGTATTTTCTACAGGTTTTTTTCCTAAATTCGTTTCTAATCTCATAGCGTTGTTTTCAGAGAAGAAGCTTCATATGATTTCAATTTTCTTAAATTCACTATGGCTTGATTTGTGGCCCAAGATGTGATCTATCCTGGAGAATGTTCTGTGAACACTTGAGAAAAAAGTGTATTCTGCCACTTTTGGGTGGAATGTCCTATAAATATCAATTAGGTCTATTTGGTCTATTGTGTCATTTAAAGCTTGTATTTCCTTATTTATTTTCTGTTTGGATGATATGTCTATTGGTGTAAGTGGGGTGTTAAAGTCTCCCACTATTATTGTGTTACTGTTGATTTCTCCTTTTATAGCTGATAGCATTTGCCTTATGTATTGAGGTGCTTATATGTTTCATAGATATTTACAATTGTTATATCTTCTTTTTGAATTGATCCTTTGATCACTATGTAGTGTCATTCTATGTCTCTTGTAATAGTCTGATTATTTTAAAGTCTGTCTTGTCTGATATGAGTATTGCTACTCCAGCTTTCTTTTGATTTCCTTTTGCATGGAATATCTTTTTCCATTCCCTCACTTTCAGGCTGTATGTGTCCCTAGGTCTGAAATGGGTCTCTTGTAGACAGCATATAACTGGGTCTTTTTTTTGTATCCGTTCAGCTAGTCTGTGTTTTTTGGTTAGAGCATTTAATCCATTTACATTTAAGCTGATTATCTATATGTATGTTCCTATTACCATTTTCTTAATTGTTTTGGATTTGTTTTTGTAGGTCTTTTTCTTCTGTTTTTGTCCTGCCTAGAGAAGTTCCTTTTGCATTTGTTGTAATGCTGGTGTGGTGGTGCTGAATTCTCTTAGCTTTTGCTTGTCTGTAAAGCTTTTTATTTCTTTGTAAATTCTGAATGAGTTCTTCACTGGGCAGTGTAATCTTGGCTGTAGGTTTTTCCCTTTCATCACTTTAAATATGTCCTGCCATTCCCTTCTGGCCTGGAAAGTGTCTGCTAAAAAATCAGCTGATAACCTTATGGGAATTCCCTGGTAGATTATTTGTTGCTTTTCCATTTCTGCTTTTCATATTTTTTCTTTGTACTTCATTCTTGTTAGTTTGATTAATATGTGTCTTGGAGTGTTTCTCCTTGGGTTTATCCTGTATGGAACTCTCTGCATTTCCTGGACTTGATTGACTATTTCTTTTCCCATATTAGGGAAGTTTTTGACTATAATTTCTTCAAATATGTTCTCAGGCCCTTTCCTTTTCTCTTCTTCTTTTGGGAACCCTATAATTTGAATGTTGGTACATTTCATGTTGTCCCAGAGGTCTCTGAGTCTCTCCTCAATTCTTTTCATTCTTTTTTCTTTATTATGTTCCTCGGCAGTTGTTTCTACCATTCTATCTTCCAGCTTACTTATTCATTCTTATGCCTCAGTTATTCTACTTTTGATAACTTCTGGTATATTTTTTGTTTCAGTTATTTTGTTGTTCATCACTGATTGTTTGTTCTTTAATTCGTCTAGGTCATTTTTAAAAGTTTCTTGTATTTTCTCCATTCTATTTCCTAGATGTTGAATCATCTTTATTATCATTACTCTGAATTCTTTTATCAAAGCTTGCCTATTTCCTCTTCTTTTATTTGGTCTTGTGGGGTTTTTACCTTGCTCCTTTTTCTGCAACATATTTCTCTGTCATTTCCTTTGTCCAACATACTGTGTTTATGGTCTTCTTTCTGTAGGTTGCAGGGTCATAGTTCCTCTTGTTTCTTTTGACTGCCCACTGCTGGGTGAGGTTGATCTAGGGGCTTGTGCCATCTTCCTAGTGGGAGGGCCTGGTGCCTGTGCTCTGTTAGGTGGAGTTGAATCTTTCCCCCGTGACTGGTAGGACTGCTTCAGATGGTGTGTTTTGGGGTGTCTGTGAGCTTAGTACAACTTTAGGCAGACTGTCTACTGATTGGTGGGGCTCTGTCCCTGTCCATATATACAAAGAAGAGATTGATAATTACCAGAGGTGGGGTGTGGGGAGTTGGTGAATTGGGTGAAAGGGAGCAAAAGGTACAAGTTTTCAGTTATAAAATAAGAAATTCATGGGGAGGCTTCCCTGGTGGCGCAGTGGTTGAGAGTCCACCTGCCGATGCAGGGGACACGGGTTCGTGCACCAGTCCGGGAGGATCCCACATGCTGCAGAGCAGCTAGGCCCGTGAGCCATGGCCACTGAGCCTGCGCGTCCCTTCCTGTGCTCCGCAATGGGAGAGGCCACAACAGTGAGAGGCCCGCATACCGCAAAAATAAAAAAAAAAAAAGAAAAGAAATTCATGGGGATATAATGTACAGCATCATGTCTATAGTTAATAATACTGTAATATATATTTGAAGGTTGCTAAGAGAGTAGATCTTAAAAGTTCTCATCATAAGAAAGTAAAATTTTAACTATATATGGTGACTTACAACTACACTTAGTGTGGTGATAATTTTTCAATGTATATAAATATCAAATTATGTTTACATCTGAAATTAATATAATGTTAAATATCAATTATACCTCAACGTGAAAAAAGAGAAGTAACTGTATCCCTAAGTTAGATCATTTAAAAAAAAAAACTCCACTGAGATAAAAATGTAAATGTAAAAAACAAAATGTTAATACTGTTAGCAGAAAAAGTAGGCAAATATTTCTTAGACCTTGGGGCAGGGAAGGACTTCTTAAATAAAACATCTACTCACAAATTCTCTACCCCCCCCCATGAAAACTGCTTGATATTATAAAATAAAAATCATTATATTGTTTCAGTAATTTTGTCCTTTTAAAGAACACTTCATTAAGAAATAAAATTCAGGGAGTCTGTGACTACTGTAGGAAAAAATGACAGCTTTGTCTGCGCTAACTTCTAATTGAAATTTAGCATCTCCTTCAATTATGAATGTAGACCAGGGGTTTGAAAACTATGTCCTGTGGGCCAAATCCCACCTGCTTTTGTGAATAAACTTGTACACAGCAGCACTCATTTACTTATTACTGTTGGCATGTGCTTTCCCCTACAAGGGCAAAATCAAGTAGCTACAACATAGATTGTATTGCCTGAAAAGCCTAAAATATTTACAATCTCGTCCTTTATAGAAAAATTTGGTGATTCCTGGTGTACAACATAAAGTTTATTAATTCCCTGAGTTCACAGGCCATCCTTAATAATATCAGCTACAATTATTCATTGATCCATTGTTTGCCAGGCATGTGCTGAGAGTTTTAAATATATCATTGCATTCAAACCTCACAACAACCCAATGAGATAGTTTTTACTGTCTTCATAAAGAAAATGAAGGTTTACAGAGTTTTGTTGAAATGCTACGTTTTTGTTCTTTCTCACTACTTCATTGACTCTTTCTAGTAGCTACTCTTACTCTGTTTGACCTCTCCATCTATCTAATGAGGTTCTCTGGATCCCTTCCCTCTGAAACCTCTATAATGGTTTGATTTATTGTTGGTATTCTTACAGTTAATTTTACAGAGTAATAATTATTAATAATTAGTATTAGCAAAATATTTATTAATAATATTTATTAAATATATTATCTATTTATTATTTATTAATATTTAGCATTGACAATATTTTAACAATATCATTAATTATTAATAAATAAATAATAATTATCAATGATCATTAATATCCATTAATAATATTAATGATATTTATTGTTAATAAACATCATCAATAATATTCATTAATGATAGTATATATTAATTATTAATATCATTAATAATTATTATCCATATGTATTGATAATATTTAAATTAGGTTAATGATATTATTAATTAATAATTATTATTAGCAAAACATTAATTAAACATTATATTCACAGAATGTGATTCTTTCCTGGTTAATCACCTGTATTTTAACCTATGTTGAAAACCTTCCTAAAATAATTTACTATACTTTCCAATCTAGCAGTTACAAAAGTCAAACTTGCTTTGAAGATCTCTCAGAACTTCTAAGTTTTCAAAAAGAAAGAAAGATAAAGAATAAGGAATAAAAAAAGATTTAAAAATTTCTTTCATTTTTACTTGTATGTTTCATAATTACATAACATTTTTTTGTAATTTTATTGTCAAAACTGTAAAAAAATAAATAAAAACAACCTTTAGAGAAATCTGGATTCTATTCCTGTCCCCTCCATCCTTTTCCTTCCCTCACCTTATGGATATTGTTTTTATTTTTTTCCTTTATAAAGGAATACATATTTTTTCTGTCCCCTTCTTTCTTTGATAGAATTGCTCACACACTGTTCTGCACTTAATAACATATTCTAGACATCATACTGAAATTTACAAAGATCATCTTCATTCCTTTTTACAACTACATAGAACTCATACCAAAAATACTTGGTTCTCCCTCTTTGGGAGACTTCAGATCAATTATCACAGAGTGAGTGCACACATTTTCCAGGAGACTCATGGAACTGATATATGCGTGTTGAACCCCAGTCTCCCTACATCGGCAATGGCACCACTCTCTACCTGCATGCTCACAGAGTCACCCTCTTCTTTCACATCCCTCATCCACTCCATCAGCATGTCCTGCAGGGAGTCTTCCCATGGCTAGTTATCCAATCTACCTCACTGTTATCCCTCCCATAGACACCACAGGGTTCTCATAACTGGTTTGCCTGCTGACACTCTTAAACAATCTATTTTCTACACAGCAGCACAAAGGATGTTTTAAAACATAGATTACATGTTCTCACTGCCCTTCTTAAAAACCTCCAATATAATTGTTGAAACTAGGTAATTGAGGTTTATTGATATACAACCTATTTTTGTGTATGTAGGGAAAATTTCACAATAAAAAAATAGCACAAAATATTTGTCTTCCTTTTGCACTTAGAGTAAATGCCATCTCCAATATCTTTACCTTCTTTACATTTACTTTCTGCTTCTCAGCATAAAAACACTCTAATGTTGTTGCTGTCTTTTATAAAAATACTTTCTTGTACCTGATTATCCATTTGGGAAAAAGTGTAGACTACTTTTAACTTAATTCTAGAATTCTAAACTGACCAAAGCTGATTATATGACTACATGACTATATTTTACATATATACAAATAATGCACATAATATATACATATATTTCATTATATATAATTAAATGAAAGAAAAATGAAAACACGACAATGTAGAAAACCTTGAAGAATAATATTTTTATAAACTTGAATTGAAGATTAGGACACAGTAGCACACAAAACTCAAAAGCCAACAATTATCTAAAATTAATATCTGATATTTAAAAATAACAACACCACCAAACCAAAAAACAAACAAAAACAGCCCAAACAAAATTAATCAACATGCCACATTCAGACCATTGCCTGCAAGTCTGTTACAGTTTCCACCAGTAACTTATCTCAACTTTTCCTGATTATTGTGAAAGAGTAATCAAAATTTTAAAAATTTCCCAGAGAAAAAGTATAGCAGCTAGGTATAGGGAATCAATACTACTTCAAATGGCATTAAAGTTGTCTGTAGTACACAAATTCTTTTGCAAAATATTTTCAGAGTGCTTTGAGATTTAAGCAAAGAAAGCAAAGGCTAGGGTTGCATACAAATAGTGGGATTTGAAGGTTCAGGTCCCTGCCACAGACTCACATATATACTCATCTACTCATCCAATATGCTTACTGAGCCCCTACTGTGTGCCAGGCACTGTGCTAGGTGGTCGGTATACAGTAGGGACTAATTATTTTCTCTGACAATTCTCAGAACTCAGTCTCTAGTTTTATCTTATAAATCTTGGCTACTGGTCTAATTACAATTTACAGGAGTAAGGAAAGAAATATATTACAAGCCCTGTTCTTACATTCTCATCACCTAGCACAGTGCAAGTCATGGGGAGGTTGTTCCAAGAGTACTTATTGAATAGAAGTTACTGTGGTATGCAGGTCAAGTGAACGGACCACTTATTTTGCTCAGGTGGTATGACTACTTGATTAGAATTTAGGCTAGATTTTCTTGTTTCCAAAAAACTTATAGTGTCTACATTCAGATAAAACTAAAGTATTATCTAAAATGACAGATGATCCAGTGATCTATGGACATTCATGTTTAAAATGTTTAATTTAAAACATTTTTAACCTGGTCTTAAAACATTTAATTCTTGAAGTATTGTAGAACTTTTCAATGTTTAATGTCATCTACTCTACTGGATTTTTAGGGTCTTAGCAGGAACCAGGGCTTAGATGTCTTTTGTTCTCTCATCATTCTGGGTTCAGTGGCTCATTCACAGCTGGTATGCAGTATATGTAAGTTGGTCGATAGCCTCTATAACAACTGAAAATGGTACTGATGTTTTTGGTCACAGCTTTCCTACTCACATTTTTCAATAGTGAGTTTATTCTAAACATATTCTTCAGTCTATCCCACTCTGACCTTTTCCTACTGATTTAATCATAACTGTGATTTTATATTATGTATTAGTATTTCTATGTCCATAACTGAAGGGAATGCTATAGGTTAAAAGAAGGTTAAGGGATATGTCAACTACAGCATATGAACATTTTTTGGATTCTGGTTCACACAGGCAAGATGTAAAAACAAAATGAAACCTGTTTATGAGACAGAGGAAAATTTGATCATTGACTTAATATTTGAACAAAAGAAGGACATACTCTTAATTTCTGTTAGGTGTGACAGGTGTTGTGGTCATTCTTGTTTAAAATAAATAGTGAAATACTTTAAAAGCTCGGACAGAAACACTGATAATCTCAACTGCATAAAGATAATTTATTTAGGAATAGCGAAAACTACCCATAAGTAAAGTCAAAACTCAAAAAATAGACTGAGAAAAAATATTTTCAATTCATTTTTCAAAAATGGCTGATCTTCCAAATATTGGAGTAGTTTTTAAAGTTAAGAAGAAAAAAGGCTAACAACCTAATAGAAAAACGGGCAAAGATTTGATCAGAAAGATGACAAGGAAAAATGGTCCTCCAACATACAAAAGAAGCTGATGATAATATTAATGCAAATGAACACTATATAGAGGAGGATCCAGGGAAGATGGCAGCAGGGTCACATAAAAAGACCAGAGCAACCGGAAAGTAAAACCTACCAGGCATGGCCACCATTTACAATAAAACTAGATGACAAGGCAACACACAAGCCCCAAACTACAAGTAGATGAGGACAAATCACTAACAGTCACAATACCTGCATTGTATCATGGCCTATGAAGGAGAAACTAGAGGGAAACAATGGATTGTCTGGGGAATTTTAGAAAAAAGGAAGAGGTGACCCCAAAACAGCCACAAGGTGGTCACTGGAAAGTCACAGAACAATTTGGGAAGAGGTGAAATTGAGAGGAGCTTTGCTGACTCCAATGGTAAGGAAGTGAGGGTCCACAGAAATAATTGAAGGCATTAAAGCATTCTGGACCTTATGAATTCCAGGAATAGAGCCACTAGGGGAAAAAAAGAGAGATGCAGGCATGATATAGATACCTTGTAGCTCTGAATTTGAATTGGGAATAGTAATATGAATTTATGACATATCTATCATTTATGTAAATATATGTGGATGTATAGATATCTGTTTGCATACAGAAACACACACAACATTCAGAAAGAATCAACTGAGTAGGACTGAATTCTCCTAGTGCACCTTCCCCACTTGTAAGGCTACTATGCTATTATAAGCTTTGTTTTCAATGACACCAGACTCTCCTAAGACTTCTCCTATCATACAGCTACAATTGTCTTCCCTATGGGTTTTCTTTTTGCCTCATATATCCCAGTGTTGGAGCTAAAAAAGTTGGCAACCCAGAAATACTAATGGATGAACACCAAAGAAAATCCCCAACAAAGTCTTTTTATTTTAGTCAAAAGACTAAGGAAGGGGCAGTATTTCCAGATAGAAAAATTTTTATACAATGGCTGTTCCAGTCCTCCAAATACAGATAAAAACCATGTCTGCATTCCCACTTATGCCAACAAAGACAGAATGAGAACCTATACATTTACTTTCATGAGAATGAAATGAGGATAAATACAATAGGCTTTCTTCTGGTTTGAGTTTTCTAAAATTATGATTGAAGTGAACATTATAACACTGTCTGACATGATCCTAATATATGCAAAGAAAACATTTTAAGATAATTATATTACAAGTAGGAGAGGGTAAATGGACATAAAATGAGGAGTTTTAAACCTCACTCAAACAAGTAAAGTGACACCAGTAGACGATGAAAAATTGTGTATATTATGTAATACTAGTGCAACTAAAAAGATAAAGAGAGAAATACACTCAAAAACTATAAATAAATGGAAATGGCATTCTAAAAATATGTTCAAGTAGCCCACAGGAAGGTAGTAAAAAGAAAACAGAAACAAAAATAGAGAGAACAAACACATGAAAACTAAGATGGCAGGCTTTAGTCCTAACAATAATTATGTTAAATGTAAATGGTCTAAACAAACCAATTAAAGATAGTTTGACAGAGTGGATTTAAAAACATGATCCATATATATGCTGTCTACTAAAAACTCACTTCAAACGTAATAATATAAGTAGATTGAAAGTACAAGGGTAGCAAAAGATGCAAACATTAATCCAAGAAAGCAAGTGTGGAGAGACTAATATCAGAAAAGGTAGGCTTAAGAACAAGAAAATATTTTGAGACACAGGGAAATTACATAAAGAAAAAAGTTAATCCAACAAGAAGGCATAGCAATCCTAAATGAGTATATACCAGGGCACAGAACTGTAAAATATGGGAAGCAAAACACTTGTAGAAACTGAAAGGAGAAACAGACAAATCACAAATGTAGATGAACACTTTGACATCCCTCTTAATAATTAGAACGCAGAATAACTAGGCAGAAAATCTGCAAGGAAATAGAACTCAACAACCTTATCAAACAACAGGATCTTTATCAACATTTATAAAATACTTCATTCAGCAACAGGATATACTTTTTTTTTCAAGTGCCCACAGAACATATAGCAAGACAGACCCTCTCCTGGGCCATAAAACAAGCCTCAACAAATTTTAAAAATTGAATCATATGGAGTATGTTCTCTGGTCTTAATGGAATCAAACTAGAAAATCAATAACACAATGACAACATAAATATCTCCAGCTCTTAGAAACTCAATAACACATTTCTAAATAACCCATGGGTCAAAAAACAAGTCTAAAAAGAAATTTTAAAAAAATTGAAATAAAAAAATACAACACATTAAAATTCATGGGACACAGTGAAAGCAGTGGTGAAAATAAAATTCATGGTGCTAAGTTCATTCATTAGAAAAAAGGAAAAGTCTTTAAATAATAATCTAATCTAGCACGTCAAGAATCTAGAATAAGAATAGCAAACCAAACACAAAGGAAACAGAAGGAAGGGAATAATAATAGGAGCAGAAATAAAATTGTAAACAGAATAGAGAAAAGTCAATGAAACAAATAACTGATTCTTTGAAATGATCAAGTAGACAAACCTTGAGAAAGACTAAGAAAAAAGGGACAAGACAAATTATCAATAGCAGGAATGAAAGAAGGGACATGACTACAGGTCCTGTAGATAGCAAAAAGGAAACAATGGAATACTGTGAATGATTGTATACACATAAAACTTGACAACTTAGAGGAAATAGACCAATTCCTAAAAAACACACAGACTACCACAAATCACCTAATATGAAATAGATAATGTAAATACCCCTATACTATTAAAGAAACTGAAAAAACTATTTTAAAATTTCAAAAGATGAAAGAAATCAATCAATCAATCAATCAATCCCCAGGCTCAGATGGTTTCATTGGAGAGTTCTATCAAGCATTTAAAGACTTAACATCAGTTCTACACAATATCTTCTAGAAAATAAAACAGGAGGGAACACTTGCCAATTCATTTTATATAACTAGTATACCTTGATCCCCAAATCAGACAAAGACAGTACAACAAAAGAAAACTCCAAAACAGCATCCCTCTTGAATATTAATGCAGAAATCACTAACAAAATATTGTTAAATTAAAATCAGCGATATGTAAAAAGAATTGTATGATGAATAAGTGGTGTATTTCAGGGATGTAACACTGGTTCAATATTTGAAAATCAAAGATTAAAGTGGAAAGCATCAATTTACAGGATTTCATAACTCATTATACAGCTAAGTAATCAAGACTGTGTGGTATTGACAGAGTGATAGACATGTATATCATTGGAACAATGTAGAGAACCCTTTAATAGACTCACATAAATATGCCCACCTAATTTTTTTTTGTTTTTTTGTTTTGTTTTTTGTTTTTGCGGTACGCGGTCCTCTCACTGTTGTGGCCTCTCCCGTTGCGGAGCACAGGCGCCGGACGCGCAGGCTCAGCGGCCATGGCTTACGGGCCCAACCGCTCCGCGGCATGTGGGATCTTCCCGGACCGGGGCATGAACCCGTGTGCCCTGCATCGGCAGGCGGACTCTCAACCACTGCGCCACCAGGGAAGCCCTGCCCACCTAATTTTTGACAAAAGTGAAAGAGAAATGACAATCTCTTCAAAAATGGTGCTGGAGGAACTGACATCTATAGCAACACACACAAAAATGAACTTGACTTAACCTCACACCTTAATGAAAATTTAACTCAAATGTATCATGGACTTAAATATAAAACTGTAAAACTTTTTGAAAAATATAGGAGAAAATCCTTGGTCTAGGAAAAGTGTTCTTATGTTTGACACCAAAAGCATCACTCATTAGAAAACTGATAAATTTGACCTAATCAAAATTTAAAACTTTTCATCCTCTCCATATGAGCTTTCACAGAGAAAAAAAAAAAAGTCACAAAGGAGAAAATATTTGCACAAGGCACATCTCATAGTAGACTAGAATAAATAACTCTCAATTCATAGGAGTGAAAACAATCCAATTAGAAAATGGACCAAAAACATGAAGAGACCTATCACTGAAGAGGATATACAGATGACAAATAAGCACATGAAATGATGTTCAATGTCGTTAGTCAATAGGGACTGCAAATTGAGACCACAATGAGATATCACCACTTTGGGATGACATGCCGGGAAACCTATGAGCAGAGGCCAAACCCTTCATTCTAAGCTCTGCTCAGAGTACACTATGATGGGCTGGGTCTGCTGATGCCACTCACTAAAGGACTGTCGGAACTGCTAAAATATAAATTGTGACACCACATAATGGTGAGGAAACAAACAAAATCATTCCTACATTGCTGGTGGGAGCATAAAATGATATGGTTATCTGAAAACTGGATGGTCAGTTTCTTTAAAAAATTAAGCATGTGATTATCATACATATCGATGTTGCACCCCATTTATCCCACACAGACTTGTGGTTACAAAGTCTGTACCTGCATGTTTAAAACATCTTTACTTAAAATAGCTCCAAACTAGAAACAATCCAGATGACCTTCAATGGGTGAATGGTTAAACTGTGGTACAATATCCATCCATCTAGTGGAATACTACTCAGCGGTAGAAATCTCAGTGAATCCTGAGATTATCATGAGTGAAAAAAGCCAATCCCCAAAGGTTACATACTCTATGATTCCACTTCTATAAATTCTTGAAATGATATATAGATGATAGATAGATAGATAGATAGAAATGGAACACATCTTAGTGGTTGCCAGGAGTTAATTAAGGAGTGAGTGTGGGAGGGTCATGTGTGTGACCATAAAAGGGCAAAATGAGGACTCTTGTGGTGATTCAGTATTTTGGCTGAATCTGGTCAATATACCAGTTATGTTATTATACTTTAGTTTTCTGAGATGTTACCATGAGGGAAACCTGAGTAAAGGACACAAGGGATCTCTCTGAGACCTCTCTGTATTATCTGTCACAACAACATGTGAAATTACAGTGATCTCAAAATAAAAAGTTTCCTTTATTAAAAAAAAAAGGAACATCAAGTGATTTTGTCATGTGTGTGTTTATATACTAAAACTATCTTCTGACATAAGAAACACCAGGTTCCATTCTAATGGGAAGAATTTTAGGCTCAGAAACATTAAACAAGTTCTGTTATCACACAGTTAAGAAATGATGAAGGCAGGATTGAGCACAATTATCTCTGAATGTCTAAGTTGTCTCTGATGTTAAAGGATCCTCCATGCAGGAAGCATGATGGAGAGAGTAGAGAGAAAGGTTAACAGGTCCCAAGTCACCTGGAAAGTGAGCACCTCCCTGCCCCTTGGACTCTCTATAATCCTGGGTCCCATCCAAGCATCCAGCACAAGGCAGAAAGGGATGAGGGTCACAGTCATTTATTTTCACATTTTTCTCCCTCATTACATTGGGCTAGGAAAAAAGAAGTCATGAGTGTATAGAATTGTGCTAGTCCATTGTCTGTCCTTCGAATCAAACTGGGATTCAGGTTCCAGCTGTAAGTTCTCACTCTGACTCATTGTCAGAGAGAGTTGACCACTGTTGCTGGGGGCCAGGGTGTAGGGAGAGAAATGCAGGAAAGAGGCATGGACTTGATTGTGGAAGGTTCATGTTCCAGGGTTCCCATCTGGGTACCTGAGGATTCTCTATGTAGATCATATGTGGGGGAGCCCACAGCAGCTCCTCAAAGCAATCAGGGATGGCACACGCAGGGGGCTGGTACTCAGATGGTGGGACATCAGCCACTTCTGCACAGGGAGGACATGAGAGAGAGAGATGACATCATGAGGACATCACCTACCCTCCTCCTGAATCTATGCCTATTACTTAGTCTGGCCCAGGGGGCCATGTCTATTCTAAACCAGGCCATGAGTAAAGTCCCTCATTGTTTTGGTGACAAAGAGGAGAAATAGAGAGGAGCAGGTGGATGCTCAGAACATTAAGTTCTTTGTGCTGTGTGAAGGGGGTAACCTGTGGGCAGGGACCAGTCCCATCATGCTGCCCTTCTCAGGAGACAGTGCAATGTCTGGGCCAGCTGATGCCACTTACTAAATAACCATGAAGATGAATATAAGAGACAAACCTGAGAAGTCCTTGTTCTCCCCTCTGTGTTCTAGGATCCTGTGAAGGGCCTCTCCATAAGGACATGGCAAGGGTTCACTCCTTGGTCTCTGGTTGGCTTCATGAACGGCCCAATATAAGTCCTGCATGTTCATTAGCATCTGGAGACATTTTCTCCTGCTCTTATTTATGCCCCTTTGCTTGAGATGCCTGGCAATTATTCTTGATGCTACGTGATAATTCTTCTTTAACTCTTCACCTTCAAGGAGTTCCCATTCTTGTAGGAAACTCCTAATCTCATGGTTGCTCCAAGGTTTAACACACTGGTCTGGAAAGGAGAGAGGGATGTAGATATACTCTGGCATATCTCCCATGCACGCTTGAGGGTTTCTCAGAGACCCTCCCTCTACACTGATAGGTCCAAACGTGACTCTATCCAGTTAGTGGGAGGTGACAAAATTTAACATGAGATGTTGAGGGATTCATCATCAACCTGAGTCCTAATGCCAAGCCATAGTCACTGGAACAGGTCAGGAAAGCATCTGAGAGCCTGATGTTATTCCAGTTGCATAAGTTAATTTCAGAGACTATTGACAGGGCTTTGATGGTTCATTTACTTCCTGGGAGGGTCTCCTGAAGAGGGGTTCACTTCCCACCCCCCAATGGGGCCTTTCACTGCCTCTGGTCACCAGGGCTGGGGGCGGGGACAGAGAGGTCCCAGGACTCTAAGGAAGCCCTGTCCTCCCTGGGGCCTGAGATGAGCAGTTCATACTGGGAAGCTGAAGGAGGTGAGATAGAAAGTTTTCTCTAATTAAACATGACTAAGAACATCTTACCTGAGGGCAGTTCTTCTCCCTGGGTTTCTTTTACCTTCTCTACTTCCCGGAGGTGTCTAGTAATTTCAGCCTGAAATGTCACTTTCTAATGAAAAATAAAATAAAAGATGACTATTGACACAGTAGGTAATCTCTTAAAAACTTACTTGTGATTGCTTAAATAATTATCCAATCACAGCAATGAAAATAAAAATCAATCTTAAGAACAGATCTAGAAAACATTCTGCAATAACAGAGAATATTAGTTGCAAACTCTTAACAAATGAGTTATTTCAAAACAAAGCAGATTTCTTTCTTATGCACCCTGGAACTGAACCAGGAGAAAGCCAGAGGAACTATTGAACCAAAGGTTTTCAGACACAGGACAACAGGAACACAGGACAGTGGTTTGAAAGAAAAAAAACAAGTGAAGGGGATCCGCAAGGGCCACACAGAGTGCCTCAGGGTGTCCAGACCTTAGAGCAAGGAGAGGGATCCAAACAGGGCCTGGGAGTCCAGGCTGAAATCTTGGAGGAGTGAATGCTGCTGGATATCCTGTATCACAATGGCAAGTACAGGACAAGGAAGCTGCACAGGAGACAGACAGACAGACAGGGACAGAGAGATGAAGGGAACTCTGAAGATTACAGGGAGGTCCCCTGTCTAAGGACATATGAGCCCTGTGTGGGCAGGAACTGCCTGGACTGAGTAAGAGCCACTGGAAAAGAGCAGGTTGGGAAATTGCTGGGGTCACTCAGACCAAGAAGAATCTTTGCTCCCAGCAGCCAGAGTGAAACCAAAAACCCTAATCCAAGGTTTTCAGACACAGACTGCTCAGAAAGGGTATTGCCTCAGTAGCGTGGCCAAATGATCCAGACAGAAGCCTGTCCTGGTCCCAACTAACAAAGATTCAAAGCAATCCTCAAAAGGCTCAAACTGTTTTGAAGTACCTTCTCTGCACCAGAACAAAGTCCAACATTAGTTCAAGGAACACAGAATATCTAGCACTCCAAAATGCACAATGTGGATCTCCCACTTAGAATTACCTGGAATGCAACAAAACAGGAATACAATTCGTCACTAGCAGAAACTTGATCCATAGACTCAGAAGTGACACAGGTGGCAGAATTAGTAGAGAAAGGCTTTAAAGCAGTCATTAGAAACGGACTCCCTGTGATCAAGTGTGGAGAAGCAGTAGCATCAGGAGATAATAGGAAGATATAAGCAGCCTATATGGAACTTCTAGAGATGAGAAATACTCTACCTAAATGAAATATCAAAGTAGACACATAATCCCATTAAAACCATAAATTTGTGGGAAACATCCATCAAGCACGGGAGTGGCAGCTCAGAACATCTGTGAAGGTCATGAACCCAAGAACCACAGTGCCGGCTTCTCATTCCTAGCTTTGAAGTTACAACTGTGGGTCCCTGTTCAGGGTAGTTGCCATGCAGTGCCTTGGTGCCTTCTCTGTGAGATGAGTATAGTCATAACACCTTCCATCAGGCTTTCTATGAGGATTAAACGAGTGAATATTTGCAAAGAACAGAGAAGGTTGTGGGTGTACTTTTAATGACTGCAAAAGTACTTATGAAATAAAATGAAAGACAAATAACCCAACCATATTCCCACAAACAAACAGGAATCAGGTTTCCTCCAACTTACCTCCATTTTTATTCTGAGTTTTCTCTGCAGCCTCAGGGCCTAATCCAGGAGCTGAAGAGAGCTGGCACTTACTCTGCTTTGCTGGAATTCAGGAGATTAGGTGGTCTCCTGAAATGTGTCTGGTCCTCTCTGCTTCTGGTAGTCTCTGAAGCTCTTGGGAAGTCTAGCAGCTATTAAATACCTTGGGTGTGATTGAATCAGACACACCCAGTATACTCTCTTTGGATTAACTGAAGATAAACCAATTTAGTACTTTTGTTACAACTGCAAAATCCCTTTAATGCAGCACCTACAATACAGTTTGATTGGATAACTGGGATAGGATTAACTAGAGATTAATACTGGGTTAACTCCATTATTGATTCCAAGGATCTCTAGGCTCCAGTGTCCTCAAAGGCAAAGTGAGAGTTTGTGACATTCCTACAAATGAACCACCCTCCCCTCTGTGAGTTAGAGCTAAGGGTTAGGGAAGCCCTTTGGGTTTGGCTCAAGGACTATGTGTGTCATGTAGAGGGTGGTTTCAGTGGAGGGTTAGGGGAAGAGCCCAGGCCTCAGCTGGTGAGGGTGGTCACAAATTCTAGAGATGCATGTGGGACACTTT
Source organism: Delphinus delphis (assembly GCF_949987515.2). Taxonomy (NCBI): domain Eukaryota; kingdom Metazoa; phylum Chordata; class Mammalia; order Artiodactyla; family Delphinidae; genus Delphinus; species Delphinus delphis. The sequence goes on from NC_082685.1 coordinate 16,455,249, forward strand.
ATGAAGGACTTAATTTGAAAGAAGGGTTTAGGGAGGGGAGGAGAGGGGGAGAACAGAGCTTTTCTTTTTATAAGAGAACATTTTTCAAAGAGAATTGTTTATGCTAAAGGAGGGACACAGAGGGAGAATGTGAGGGGGATTTATGGGACAACTGATGATGGGAGAGAAGGAAGGTGCTTCGATTGTCACCAAGAAGGTTGGCAACACAATGCTTAGAATTTTTTGCCTCAGAATCTCAGATGTAGTCTAGGCTACTATGGACCTCACTCAGAATTAATTTTGAATCTTCAAAACTATCTAAGAATCATCCACAAATCTACCCAATGATTCAGATTTACGGAGTTTATATTATGACAAGACGGGGAGGGGCATATACAGTGAGTGGTATCATCTTAAATCAGCTCAAACTTAATGTGTAGCGGCTCCAGAGTCATCCTTGATTCTTTTCATGTCACCTAAATATATATATATATATATATATATTGCAGGTAACTTCTTCCACCTGTTGCGGGTTTCAGCATCTGCAAAACAGCTTAAAGAACATGACTTAGAAATTATCTATAGCCCTTGAGGTGGAACTAAAAGTCCTCGACTTTGTTTAATGGCTAAACCATTATTTTGGCTTACTGACTGTTTTCCTTTCTGCATTCTCTCACTTCTGATTAAATTTATTCTTTGGAACTTGAGGAAGGCCTAGGAGGATAAAGTGTTTCTATAGATAATAAGAGGCAGGTGGAGAACATGGGGGCATTTCTGTCCTGGGAAGGACCCATAGGGCCCTGCTCAGTTACAGTCTCAGGACCTGGAGCTCCTAAGGGCAGAAACTGGTCCCAATGCCCAGGAACTGACCACCACCCACAGTGGGCACTGGGTATGAAGGCTCTAGTTCTCAATGAAAGTACTGAGCCTCAGAACTCCAACTTGCTCTGTGATTTTGTATACATCCTATGTTTTCTTTGAGTCCTTGTACCTTCCCCTGAAAGGAGGGGGTAGGGAGGGGACTGAAATCTTACAAGTGATTGAGTCAGGTTAATCCAGTACATTATCCTTTTGACTCACTGATTACATCTGCCAAATCCCTTCAGCTGTACCTAAACTAGTGTAAGATTGGATAATTTGGAGATGATGTGTTTGATCTCAACTAGAGCAGTGATTCTTTTTTTTTTTTTTTTAAACATGAACATTTAATTACCTTTAAACAATGTATGCAATAATGTACATGCTATACAATCCCAAACACACTGAACACAAATGCAATCTTATAAGACGTATACACAACTACTTTTTGCCAACATATACCCTGTAGGTCACTTAGGATGTTAGCTGGTTTCTCAGCCCAGGTGTGAGCATATAAACACACATATATATATGCCTCAAACTGAAGATTAAGATGATAAACCAAAGAGGTGAATGTAAGAAGTCTGCCGTGGAAGATGCTAAAACCACAATCAGTCACTGGAACCAAGTAACAAGGCACAATAGCTTCCCTTTGTGGTCACAAGGCTTAAGTTTCTCGTCCCAGTGCTTAAATATGGAAATAGACATGGCTAAATCACAAACTCTACTTTATAGTGCATTTCCGTCACTGTTTAAAAAGAAGTATTTTTCTTATTACATAATGCATTACAGAAAAGCATTGGAAAAATAAATAGGATAAGCTCATACAATAAAGCCTTTTTTTCCATTTGAAAAAGTTATTTATGTTCAAAATTAATATAACAGATGTAGCTGTAATAAAAAGAAGCATAAGGGATCCTATGCAGATTTCCTAGTACCCTTCAATCATATCTTGTGCCACCCATGTTAAGTTGTCCATTTTAAAGCCAGCTGGGTGATACCGTCAACTGAAAGTCATTTTCTTTCTTTATTTTCTATTTTTTTTTTGGTGCTTTAATAATATGTACTAGTACAGAGAATAAAGTTATCAATAACATGGCAAAATGAAACTCTTCCTAGCATTTAAGTTTTTTTGTTAAACATTAACTTTGTATTAGGCTAGCCTTAATTTTCCTTTTTTTCTTTTTTCTTCTATGTTAACAGAGAAGAAAAAAATGTTTCACAGGGAAAAATTCATGCAACCAAGCAAAAATCTAAACTATCCGTATTCCCTTTTTTTGACCCCAAAATTCTTGGGTAAATTGAAAGTTTCTTCTAGGAAGAACAATTCACTGAGAGAGAAAACAGTTTAAAAATATACATATATGTACTATGCATTGTCTCTAAGAACAGTTTAGGGCTTTAGCTTCGTAAACTTCCATACTTATCAAAGGAATAAAGCCAACCACAGAACAAGAACCAACAGGATGCAGTAATCCATTCATAAAGGACAGTCAAACGTGCTTACACATATACAAGAAATCAACAGGGTAAGTCGTAAGTAATAAGTCGTCAAATGTAGCACTAAACAAATTATAAGCAGAACAAAACCGTCGGTTTCGTTAATTTTGACCACGAAAGTGGGACCAGCCAAACATGGGCTTGGCAGTGTCCTTCGACCACCGTGTTGTTTCCACAGGGGCACTGCAGCGTGCAGCTCCTGCGGGGGCCAGGGCAGCTGCTCACAGACACAACCGGACCGACCGAGGGAAACACACAACCAACCACCTTGCTCTAGGCTCTAAAACTCAAGAGTGGTGTAATGAATATACTGAGACTTTAAGGCTTCCTTAGAAATATTTTTCATGGCATTTCAACAATAAACACCACTAATAGGCAAAATTTGCAAATATTCATAGTTACATAGTTACACAATTGAAAGTACATGCCATGTCAATTATTAAGTAAGGGACCACTTTGTCAGTTTTGTTTTCTGGCAGTCAAATCATACTTATGGAAGGCTATTCCTATTTGACTGTAATTAACATGTAAATCATAGACATGTCAGTTCACTAGTGTACAGTACAAACTGCATCTGCAGTAAACTGGTCAGTACCACCTGCTTCTTAAAGAGCTGAAGGTCATTCATTTCTTGCTAGAAATGCAGCTAAACTGCCTTCTCTCACAAGAGCAGTTAGCATCCTGACTTCAACTATCAACCTACTGGTAAACTCTAAGGTCATCACTAGGCAAATTCCTTGGGTCACGCACACAGACCATCCTCACAATAATCCACTTCTCGCACCGCAGGCAGCCAGAAAACTCTCTCTGAGCCTAACACGTCATTCTGGCCACGCCATACTCCGAGCTGACCACAGCAGGCTCCGCTTTGGAAAACTCGTCCGCGTACTCGCTGTAGCGGTTATCTGCGGGGTTGCTTCCCTCTATAGTTCGGAGAGCATCATTCACAGGCAGCAGAGTCTGCTCCTTGAGACACAAGGAGGTTTTGAGGGCAGGTGATTCAGGACGAACTGAATTTAACAATTCCTTGGTGAGAACTCCATCTGTCTGCTTATTTTTATGTTGCTTAATTTGAGATTCTAAGTCTTTAACATCTTTCTGTAACTGCTTATTTTGCTCATTCATATTCATAATTATATTAAACACAGACTGCCTAGGATGCAATGTTCCATCAAATTGGCGGTACATGTTTCTCCAAAACTTGAAATTGAAAGATACTGTATTTGGCTCCAAAGCTGCCAGCTTCTGAGACGTGGAACTGTAGAGAGGATTGAAGTACTTCTCCTGGTCGTCCAACAGAAACGGCCACAGGGAGTACGTCTTCTCCTTTAACTTGAGTTCTTCTCTTTCCTTCTGACAATTTCCAATAAAGTTTCCAAATTGGCATGAATGAATATGTTCATGGATCTGAAGAAGAAACGCTTCATTGAATTCGAAGGCTTGTGGAAACTGTTCAGTCAAATGCCACACACATTCCAAGAACTGAGTAAACACCGGTGAAACTTCCTTTGGGTCACCATCCAAATGGCCACACCTCTCCGAATATTTATGTCCAAAGGAGATCCAATCTTTTTCTATTAAAACCATGAATCCTCTGATTGTCCTGTAGTAGGGATCCAATAAGAGAGAGCCCAGGGAACAGACCTGGGAAGTCCTGTCCCAGCCATCAGAGCAATGTACCAACACACTCGCATTTTCAACCATTATTGCTTTGGCTAAGAAGATTGCAGCGTCCATAACGGCTTTGATGTGGCGCAGCCATCCTGCGTTCTCCAGGCCCGAGTAGAAATCACTGACGGAAAGCCCTTTGGTACCATTGACTTCCAATAATTTCTGAAGGCTGGACCGCATGACATGAATATTTTCAATTCCAACAAACTGAAATCTAATATTAGAATAGTTGTCTTCATTTTCATAACCTTTTCCAGCTGCTCTGTTGGCCATTGCATTCAGTCGCTTTTTCCCATCGCTTTCTCTTATTTTCTCATCATTCCAGATTTTTGAAGAAATTCTCACTATAATTCTGCCAATGTCCTTTTGTGTAGCCCACCAGCTCTGCATGCGATGTCTGGGCCTGGTGTCCATGACATACATGTAGCGGTTGGCTGGGTTGGCTTTGCTGATGGCCTGAAGCGAGTGTTCATCCTCCAGGCACCGGGCACTGAATCCTGACAGTGGCTGACTACATCGACAAATGGCAGCCTCCTTATTTTGATGATAGTAGGAAAGAACTGGGAACCTTCCCTTGCTCCGGAACTTGGAACTACCAACAATGATTGGTTTGCTTGCTATTCGGGGAACATAAAGTTCTCTGGGATAAGTTTCACAAATCTTGTAGTCGCGGTTGGCGTCGGACAGCTGCCAGTTGGAATTCGGCACGCCCATCCTCTTATACTCTTCAGCGAGGGCGACGAGCTGCCAACCTCGCAGCCTTTCTGAATCATTTTGTTTGGGATTATAGGAGAATGCATAGAGATCTTCATATTTTGCTTGTTTGGACAGCTGTAGCAAAGAGCTGTAAATATCGTGGCAGTCTCTTTCTCTGGGAACAATGAAATGCACAGTCCGGAAGTTCTTGCACTGGATCACTGGATCACTTCCGGATGCACTGGCATCCAGAAGTCGTGAGAGCTAGTTTCTCCACCAAGGCAATATGGTGGTGCAGTATCCAGGTTTCTTTCTGATGAGAGTCTATAAACAGCAGATGTGTGGCCGTGAGATACAGGGTTCCTGTTAACGACTTGTTGCTCGTACTGAATCGGTCGAGCAATTTCACTTGCTCAACCTTGGTCGTACGGATGTGCTCCATCCCGAAGACGCGTCCGCCGGCGGCCGCAGCACCTGCGCACCATAGAGCGGATATCCCGGGCCGCGGCGCCCCTGACCCGGCAGGCACCACCTCCAGCCGGCCGCGCCCACCGCGCACGCGCCTAGAGCAGTGATTCTAAAGTATTCTAGGCCCTGTACCCCACCTGCAAAATAAGCTGTCTCATCTCTACAAATGCACACCCCTGATTCTTGAATTCTTTAACTTCACAAAGAGCTCCAGTCAAAAAGAAAGTACTGAACCCCAGCCTTTATAAAACTGTGGAATTAGCTAGGTTTTCTTTACTCTGGAATTAAAATAATTCTGGCTTTAAGGGTCTTTCCCATGGACAACAGCAATAGAATCCTCAGGGGCAACCTTGCTCATACAGTCCTTGATGTTCACACCAAATCTCCTTACAGGGTCTTACTGGACAGAAGAGATTGCCCTGGGGAAGGGCCCCTGGTCAAGGGATGGTGGTGCTACAGTCCCGGGAAGATGTGCCTATGTCCACACCTGTTGGTGACTGATGTGTTGGTGGATTGCCCATGTCAACGGGTCCTGGCTGTGTCCCTCTGCTTGTGAGTTGATATACAAGTAGTGATTCTGAACCAATCCCACCCTCAGCCACAAATGTTCTACTCTACCCAGGGGCAAGATAATGGGGCTCCTCTAGTGATCCATCAGCCAGCTGAGCTCTCAGCAAGCCTATCGTCTCCATGGGAAAGCAATATTGTGAAGGACCTGCAGTACTAGTTATTGTGCCTTATTTTAGTCATTGTTAAAAAAGTGAATTAATAAGGTTACATGTGTGTAAATGACAATAAAAGTTGTTCAAGGGAAAGATTTGTGAAATTTGGACTTACACAAAAGTAAAATAATGTTTATAAATTTGACCCAGGAATTGTGGAGACACAGGTTTTTAAAAAAATTTTTATTAGAGTATAGTTGATTTACAATGTTGTGTTAGTTTCAGGTGTACAGCAAAGTGCATCAGATAATATGTGTATATATATATATATATCTCCATCCTTTTTTAGATTATTTTCCCATATAGGTCATTACAGAGTATTGAGTAGAGTTCCCTGTGCTATACAGGAGGTCCTTGTTATCTATTTTATATATAGAAGAATGTATATATCAAACCCAATCTCCCAATTTATCCTTCAACCCCCTTTACTCCCTGGTAACCATAAGTTTGTTTTCTCCATCTGTAACTCTCTGTTTTGTAGATAAATTCATTCATACCCTTTTTTAAATCTGTGGATACACAGGTTTAAGAGACCCAATATAAATCATATATTCAGATTATCCAAAAAGTGAGTGCTAAAGTAAGAAGCATCAGCTGCAACCTCACAAGAGGCAACTGAGGTCCAGAAACATTAAATAACAGGATTCTGCTCACCCAGCCAGAGAATGCTGATGGAAGGATTCCACCGCATTGATTCCTTATCTAAAAGTTTTCCCTGATGCTTAATGACCCTCAAGCAGCAAGAATGTTGGGGAGAGGAGAGGGAGAGGGATGACAGGTCCCAAGTCTCCAGGAAGCTGAGCTCTCTCCCTGCTCCTTTGTCTCTCTACATTTTGGGGTCCCATCCAAGCCCTGACCACACGGCAGAACTAGGGGATCCTCCAGTTCATTTCACATTTTATTTTTATTCCATTGGGTTTGAGGAAGAGAAAGTCATGAAATCCCTTGTCTCTCAAGTGGATTTGAGAATCAGATTCAAATTTTAAGTTCAAGATCTGTATGCAAGTCAGAGGAGGTGACTGCGTGTGTGGGGTCTGCTTGGAGAAGGCAGAAAATGGGCATGGAGATAACATGGAGGGGTGGTATCAGGGATACCAGGGTTCAGGGCTCCCATCCAGGTCCTGACGATACTCCATACAGATCATATTTGGGGGACAACTGCAGCTCCTCATAAAGACCAATTCATGAATCCTTTTCCTCCCTTACCCATGGCATCCACTTCACTAGAATATCTCATTCCTAGCATCTAAACATATATGAAATGAATTGTTTTTTTCAAATTGGATCTAAAATAGTGAGGCATTAAGGGTTACTCCCACGGACAATGGCCACAGCATTTTAATAGTGTCCCTGCCCTCATTGTACTTGGTATGCAGACCAAACCTCTTTTTATGACTTTTCAGGGCAGACATTTTTCACACCCTGTCAACTGATGGCTTCAAATCAAGATGATTTTTCTCTCGATATCCAGGCTCCAGCCATACTTACCTTCTCATTCCCTGAATACAGTGGGTGCAATTTTGTTTTGGGGTCTTTGCTCCTTCTGTGTTAGATGCTTCCATACTGTGATCTCCCAAAGCCATTCATCAAGCTGGTTTGCACTACTTGAGGATGTCTGTTAGTCACCCTGTGCACAGAGGCCTTCTCAGATGGTGACACCCCGCATAGGTGCCACCCCTTTTCAGTCCTCAAACTCAAGTCACACTCGGTATGCTTCATGCAACTCCTGGGTCAGATCAAGTCTAGCTCTCCCACTGGTCTCTAAGCTCAGTGAAATCATGGATCCACAGCTTCCCACTCCTGATTCTACAGTTGATCAGCTGGAAGGCATTTCAAAGGCCAACCCCAGTGATTCAGACTTCATTATTCAAGGCTGGGACCCAGGGCTCTGTGTTTGTGACAAGCTCCCTGGGTGATCCTCACATGCAACCTGGGCTGAGCTCTGCCTTGAGGAAGAGCATAAGCTTTGCCATGAGCTGCACCTGACTTCAGGGGTCTCCTTTGTCCTCCCCCACCTCACGCTGTACCATGGGGGTGGGGACTCTGGTAACTGTGAGTCACACCCAGGCTGCAGGTTAGAACTTCCTGGAGACAGTTTAATATTCTGATGAGGGTCCTTTGCAGAGATTAGTATATAATCCAAGATGCAGCTGAGCATCAGTAATTCTAAAGGTCCCAGATGGTTCTAATGAAAAATAAGCACTGAAAATGTCAGGCTTTAAGAGTGTCCAAACGGCTAGGGTTTTCTTTTTTTGTTTTGTTTTTGTTTTCCTTGAGAAACCGAAGAGAGTGTTGAGAATCCCTGCAGATTGGGAAGAGGACTAGGGAATAAACTACTCTGGAAGGGTAAGTGGATTTGATAATGTTTTTAAGGTTTTGAGGGCTGTGTCTTAGATATACATGTGGAAACACTATGTTCAGCTTTAGAGCTTAGGGAAAAAATCAATACAAGAGAAACTGTTGCTGTATTTCAGTGTAAAAATATTTTCAGTGAAAATATAACAATTCTTTGAATTAAAAACACTTTCTGTGTAAAAATATTGAAGTTTTTCAGCTGAAAATTAGAAATAGGAGGTGTACTGTCAGTATATTACAAGGAAAACTCCTTGAACTTATTGAACGTATTAGGTTTTCCAGTGGAGAAAATTCTGTGCAAGTAAGAACTATGGGTCACTGCGTGAGCCAGTGAATGTTTTTGATGTGCCATGGAAATAACTTGGACGTATTTTATTTGCAGAAAGAAGTTCATTACAGATTCTTGAGTTACATGAGAAAAACTATATTTTAAATGAGACTAACAGGGAAAAAGAGAGAGAGAAAGAAGCTGTTTGGGGGAATTGACAGCTATTTTATTCTAACTATGTGTGATGAGGCTGAGTGTAAGTAACACTGAGGGCTATGGAGAGAGGGCTCAGAACCACACACAGTGATCACCTGTGTGCTCAGGGAAAGCCCAACCCTGACCTCGCACCTGAGGGAGCCGTGCCTCCTTATAGACACTCCAGCCCTTTGGTCTCACTGGTGCCCCCTTGTGGCATCTGGCACCTTCTGCAGGTCTCTGGGGAAAGAGTGAGGAAGAGGTGCCCCTGACTTATGGATCATCCAGGTCTAAGCCTGGGGCAAAGCAGCATCACTTCAGTCCTGACTCCTCGGATGCTTCATGAAATCTGAAGGCAGCAAGTTGTCTCTGGAGACCTCTGGGTGAATGGGTGCAATGGAAGTGGGTATCCAGCCTCTAGCTTCAGTATGGCTTCCCCATCAGCCAAGAGAGGGGAACAAGGACCCTGGTCCCCCTGGAGTTGATTCCTTTCTGTGTCCTGAAGGAGAGTCTTTGAATGGCCAGACACCAGTGTCTCCACCTAGAGGAAGGGCCCTGTGAGCTGGGGTAGCTGCACTGAAGTCTCAGCAATCATGACAGTGCCCACGACTGTCCTGGCTAATCTATTAGTGGATTGCCACTCCATCAGGTTCTAGTGGAGTCCCTCTGCCTGGGCTTGACACTCAAGACAGAGGGTCCAGATCCTCACATATGTTCATTTTTGGATCTGTGGCCATTTCAAGGTGACCTCTAGTGACCAGTAAGCCAACGTAGTCCTCACAAAGCTTACATTCTCCATGGAAAAGCAATATTTGTCAAAGGACTGCAATTCTTATTTTGACTGATCTATTAAGTATTGGTTAGAGTGATAAATATGGTCAGATGTGTATAATAATGAAAAATTTTTAAAGAGAAAGACTAGGGTAAGTTGGCGTCTACGTAGGGGAGAAATATATTCATTTTCATAAACTTCTCCCAGGAAATGTAGAGAAAGAGATGTAAGAGATAATGAGTCTGCCATGTAAAAGATACAAATATATATATGTGTGTGTATAAGGCAAATATTCTTCCAAAATTGACTATTCAAGTCAGAAACCTCATTTCAAATTTAAAATGAGGGTAAAACGTAGTAAAGTTAAATTAAAGGGTGATGATGCCCTGCTAGAAAATGTTGAAGGCAGGATGGAAAACCTATCATCTCTGAATCTACAAGTTGCCCCAGGACGGTCAATGACCCTGAGCACTAAGAATGAGTGGGGAGAGATGGATGGCAGAACTCAAGGCACCCAGGAAGCTGAGCCCCTTCTTGGCCCTTGGCCTCTATCATTCTCTCTATACATAATCCTAGGTCCCATCTAAGCTACTGCCACTAGGATGAAAGAGATGAGGTTTGTCTCCTTCAATTTTACATTGTATTTTCATGACATTGGGTTTGTTCCACGGGGTCTCAAGTGCAAAAGGGATCACATTCAAATTGTCTTTAAGTTCAGGACCTGGTTCAGACTTGGCAGAGGTTCATCTCTGCTGCTGGGGGTGATGGGGTGATGTCTGCCAGCAGAAGTACAGGAAATAGGCATGGAGATGACCGTGCAGGACCCGAGGTTCATTATACCTGTCCTCAATATACTTCACTTTTGAGGGGGGCACCCAGAGCTCTGACCCTCAGGAACGTGGATGGACCAAGCCTTGAGCTAGTCCTGGGAAGTAGGAGGTGGCCATCATAAGGACCTACACTAGGTAAGATAATGGTCCAACATGGCTGACTGTTGAATAAGACGTCAAAAATCAGAGAGCAGAGGACACATTGGTAGCAGTGTATTATGCATGCCCAGCTGACCATGACACACAGGATAGCCCAGAGTGTTATGGAAAGAACTCTGGAGAAGAGCAAAATCATCGAGACCTTCATAGGTGGCTGCCAAAATCAAAGTTCAAAGGTACTGCTTTGTAATGAGAGCTACATGTATAAGTAGGGATGAAAGGGTTCAGGAATTACCTGAACCATATGGTGCCACAAACACTTCAGAGGCAATGTGAACATAATTTTCAAAATGGTCATTGACCCTGGCAATCTTAAGGTGAGATACACGTGCAGCCACCAGGGTATTGCTTTACTCATAGAACCAACAAAGATAAAGACTTGGGAAGTGAAAAACTGATGCCAAGCACGATCAGAAAAACAAACAAAAAAACACACAGTCAATAACCTTGTCTCTTGTTTTGAGTTAATTTTCACTCCCAGATTTCATCCAATAAAAAAATACCAGGTCGGGCTTCCCTGGTGGCGCAGTGGTTGAGAGTCCGCCTGCCGATGCAGGGGACACGGGTTCGTGCCCCGGTCCGGGAGGATCCCACATGCTGCGGAGTGGCTGGGCCCGTGAGCCGTGGCCACTGAGCCTGCACGGAGCCTGTGCTCCGCAACGGGAGAGGCTACAACAGTGAGAGGCCCGCGTACCGCAAAAAAAAATAAAAAACCCAGGTCATCCGGAGGAAGAGCTTTCAATACCACAATAATAACAAGTGGTCACTATATGCCAATCCTTCTCAGAGAAACTTGCAGATATATACCAGAGTACATTTGTTAGCTTGTACTTTCATATGAAAACCCCATAGACAGGGTGGATTAAACTACATACATACATACATATACATTTTTTTTTCTCACAGTTCTGGATGTTGAGATGTCTAAGATCTATGTGCTGACTAACTTGGTTCCTAGTGAGACTTCTCTTCCCAGTTTACAAAATACTGCCCTTATTTCTATGTCCTTACATGGCCTTTCCTCAGTGCCTGTGAAAAGAGAGAGGGTTTGCTCTGGTCTCTCTTTCTCTTCTTATAAGCGCACTAATCCTATAGATCAAGGACCTATCTGCATGATCTAATTTAGCATTAACGAGATCTCTAAAAGACATGTCTCTAAATACCTTCATATTTGGGGTTAGGGTACCCAACATAAGAATTTGGGTAATGAAATTCAGGCCATAGCACAGAGCAAGGACACACTAGGGAAAGCAAATTCTTTAGCTCTTTTGACAGCTGCTGGTTACAGAGTCTGAATTGACAGTAAAGGGTGCTCTGTTAAAATGATGTGCCCTCCCCTTGCTACTCCCACTCACCCATATGTAAAGTTGGTGCTTTCTAATGTGATTAAGCTATTTGTAGGACAGAGTTCCAGGTTCCAGTTCAGGACTGATACTTTATCAGAGATATATTAACAGTTCCTCTAAACCAAAAGCTAGGCCTGTCAGAAAATGTTTTGAGCTCCCCATTCCAGCATGATCCTTATGGGCAAATTCCAAACTGCTCTGTAATTTTACACCTTAAGGAAACCATATTTTTATTGAACTAATTATTCTTGCTTGGTATGTTCTTTGTGTTCCATCCCATGAATCACATGGTTTGTGCTACAGAAAGCAAATCTAGGTGAGTGGCAGTCAAGGGTCCCCTTCACTTAGACTTCTCATTGCCTATGGCTTATGAAGTGTTCCATACATTATTCTGTGCTCCCATATTACCCTTCCCCTTTCAGGGTTGAAGTACTTGTTCTTCCAGCTACTAGGAGTGCTAGTATCAGACATTCTCAGCTAGTCTTTCTCAGGGCACTTTTCTTACTTAAAAAAAACTGCTTTGCTCAGAGTTATGCTCCCTTCCTGTGGGTAGGCCACGTTCAAGCAGTGCTCCTCCTGTAGGGGCACAAAGGGTGACTTGCCCTATGACATGAAACTTGGTAGGAACATATCTGAACTCCTCCTGGGTTAGCTGAGACCTTGTGACTCTATCAGGGTACAACACCTCCCTTTGCCCAGTTCTGCTTCCTTCATTGCAAAGGAGTTGATTCTAAAGTCATTCCACAATAAACTTCCTGCATGCCTATCTCTTTCTCAGAATCTATGTCCCAAGAATTACCAAGTGTGTTCCCTAACCCCAGCAGTGGAGAGGGCAACAGCAGCGTGATATTTATTTCCTTTACTTCCTGTGTGCTCATGTGCAACTTCCTGACTCTGCATTCTAGCCCAGTCTGAGCACCTATTAGATGGCTTTTTCCAACAGTCTGTCTTTGTGAAGTCTGCAAGGTCTTCCATTTCCACATGTTTCCTGAGAGTAGCATTGACATATATATACTACCAAATGTAAAATAGTTAGCTAGTGGGAAGCAGCAGCATAGCACAGGGAGATCAGTTCGGTGCCTTGCGATGACCTAGAGGGGTGGGATAGGGAGGGTGGGAGGGAGGCTCAAGAGGGAGGGGATATGGGGACACATGTATGCATATGGCTGATTCACTTTGGTGTATAACAGAAACTAACACAGTACTGTGAAGCAATTATACTCCAATAAAGGTCTATTACAAAAGTAAAATAAAGTAATCAGATAAATGGGAAAAAAATAATAAAATGAGTGTCTGGTACAACCTTTCTTTGGTTTCCTTATATTATGCCCACATATTTATAAATAGTCCTAAAATAATCTCAATTTAGACACCCAGGCTAACTGTAATTTCAGTGTCCTGATGAAATTCTGGCATGTCTATCTTTCACTCTTCTATGGATCTTGTCTTGATCATCATTCTCATGTCCCTGGGAACTCACAGAACATTTGATCTACATTTCTCAGTGTCTATTTCCCCCACCTAACAGGGGCAACCCTGTGTTACCAGAACATTGTTTGACAGATCTGTGACTGAGACAAAGCGGCATTCAGAACAAGAAAGTTGCAAATTTATTGAAAATGATTGTTATACTCTTGAAACCTGATATACTATCTGTCCATGATGTACTACTTATACTTAGCTAGGAGTCAGAGGTTTTGCACAGGAAATAATGCAGCTTGACTTTAAATGTAGATATCACTCAGGTGGTCAGTTATGTTCTAAATCAGAGTAAGATGTGACACTTTGATAAGACTTAACAAGGGCAGAAGTATAACTAAAATCTAGGATGAATTAGTTTAGCTCACCTGGTTTAAGCAACTACAATATCTCATGTTTTACAGTGGCAGCATTTCCAACCAACTATTCCATGAGATATATATATGTATATATATATATAATGTAAATATATATTTATACATGTAAAATTACATTTATATAATTTAAAAAATTTACAGTTGTGGAAGTTGATGCTTATATTTACTCTTAGAAAAGACAAGGTCACAGGAGTAGTAAAAATGGATCCAAGAATCATGCTTTTCCTGGGAACTGAAAATATAAAGTAATATAATAATAAAATCATGAAAATTAGCCCAAGTAGAATCAAATTGCAAAGCTCTTGGCACCAAAAATATAATCTTCTGTAACTGTCCTTGCTATTATCATGAATTTTATTACTTAGACACAAACAAACATGTAAAATATAAAATAAAATAAAATTGTATCACATAGATACAAACTAATACCATATAGTAATTCTATCAAATGGGGTTCAAAAATGAAAAAAAAAGCTGAATTCTATCATAAACTTTATTAATTTAATTTCTAAGGTTTGACAAAATCTTATCTCTCAATAACACACTCTTTAATCTTCCCTGCTTATCAAAATGTAAGCAAGTATGTGGAGAATCAGATTAACCCACTCCTTACTGTAATTTTTTTCTATTTTAAAATCATAATACTTTTCCAAGGACATTTATTTACATTTCACTTTTTCTTATAAATGATTTTTTTTTCGTATTTTAATGAATTACAGTTTTCTGAATGCATGCAAGGGAAGTATACTGAAATTCTAGGAATCTATAAAATCCTTGAAAATTAAACATCTTTGGCATCTAAAGCGTCATACTTTTTGCAGCTCTGGCATATTAATAAGATAGTAATTTTAGCATAAGTTAGCAATAGGCCACACCCCTTAATAGGTAACTCCTGGCCCTGATATGAGCAAGTCTGATGCTGCAAGACTAGGAGAGCCTTTCTCCACTCAGAGAGATACATTAGGAGGATGCCACTCAGAGGTGTTGAAGATCCTGATTATTGGGGTTCATCGTTTTTATCTTAGGTAAGTCATATTAGTCTCTTAATATTTATTAGTTTTGCTTATGAAATTTGAACTCCAGAAAATCCACAGTTTTACCACTTTCTCTATATAGTGTTACAAATAAAATTCATTCTATTATCTATCCTACAATCTGAAGAACTAAAACGTAAGTTAGCTGACACAGCCATCAGGTTAAAACGCTTGTAATAACATGTCAGTGCAATCAAATAAATTATTTGACTGTTACTATTGTATTTTTTACAGAATAGATAGATTAATCATCCAAGTATCCTGGGGGAAAAGATTTATAGTTTCCTTGTTAAGTGAGGGCAACAGGGATCAGAAAAACATAGAAAGAAAAATTATAGACAGTATTCTATGCTTACTCTATGAGAAAAGAAGAGAGGATATATTTGTGCCTTCTGATAGCATTGTGAAAGAGATGGGTTTGTAATTTAAAGATATCACAATGTAGCACAATTCTAAGTGAAAGACTGTGGAGACAGAAGAAAAGACAGAAACTCTCTACTGTTCTGAAACCATAGTGAAGAAAAAAGAAGAAAATATTTATTTGTACAGTATTAAATATTCCTTTTCCTACACTAGAGTAGAGCTTTTTTTCTTCCACTTAATGTCACTGTAAATATTTTATTTGCAAGATGCGTTAATTCCCCATTTAAAAGTTTCACCACCCTTTGTTTCCATAGTCAATTTTGTTAGAAATTATTCCTTAGAATCCTCTTTGCATATGTTTACAAACATTCTAATTAGTGGCAAATAGTCTCACTTATGTGATGTGAAAATATAGACAGGAATTTTAATTAAACAAATAATAAAACACTATTACATCTTAAGAAAATGTAATTACCTACCACTCATTTTGACACATTTAGTTGATCTTTCCATTAAAGAATCTAAACACTATTAGTATATGAACTAGTCAGTTATATTCATGATGACTGATTGTTTTTATACATTTATTTCACCTAAAAAGAAAATGCATAGATATATCACTTAGGTCCATTGAAAAGTTGAGATAATGATTTCATAGTTGATAAAATACTTAAACACAAGTGGAAACTTCATAATAAGAAAATGTATTTTATAAACTGATAATTCATGTATGTTGTAATTACTATTTAAAAACACAAAAAGCTCTCTTGTATGATATAAGCAAAAATTTAGCTCAAATTTTAATATTTGTATGCTATCTATGTTTACCTTCTGAAAATTAAAAACAATTACCATGTGTTAACAAAAATCCCATTGTACTGATACGTAAATACTCAACAGGAGTGGAAGCAACACAAATATCCAAAATGAAATGAATTAATGAGTAAAATGCATGCAAAGGAATATCATTCAGCCTAAAAATGGAAGAAAATTCTGAGACGTTTTACACCTAGGATAAACGTGGAGGACATTGTAAGTAAAATAAACCAATCAAAAAACATAAAAAGCCCCCACAAACACTGTGTGGTTTCACTTATTTCATGTTCCTAGAATAGTCAAATTTACAGAAACAGAAAGTAGAATAGTGGTTTTCAGGGCCTGGGGAAAGGGGAGTTACTGTTTAATAGTTTCAGTCTGAGTAAATGAAGAGTCCTGGGGGTTGATATTGGTGGTGCTTGCACAATAATATGAAAACATTTAACACCACTGGATTGACAGCACACTTAAAAATGGGTGTATCAACCAATTTCAGTGTGAACATCTGATGTGAATCCTGACTCATACAACCTTTCATGAAGTAAAAGCACTTTTATAAGACAGTTGGGAAATATGAAACCTGACTGGATATTTAATATTAAGAATTGTTAATTTTTTACATATGATAATGGTATTGTGGTTGTCTTTTTCCTAAGTTCTTATTTAGAGATATAAATAGAAATATTTACAAATTAAATTGTATAATATTGGATTTGTTTCAAAATAATGTCAATGGGTGGAGGTATTGATAAAACAAGATGTGTCATATGTTGATAACTGCTAAAGCTGGATGATTGATAGATACATGGGAGTTCTTTATACAATTCAATCCATTTTGTACGTATTCAGTTTTTCCATAATAATTATTAAATGGTTAAGTTAAATATAAGATGTTCTATTGCTATTGTACATTTTCCATTATAGCTTCCACTGGTAATTACTGGTATGTAAAAAATGATTTTTGTGAATTTACCTAGGGTCTGCAAACCTGGTAGAATACTCTTATTAGTTCTAACAGTTTCTTGGTTGATTCTGACTGGTTTTTTTTAGTAAATGATCACATTTGAAAAAAATGAGTTTTATCTATTCCTTTAACATGTAAACCTCTTATTTTTCTTTCTTTAAGTCATTTGCCTGGAACTTCATACAGTGTTAAACAGTCCCAATGTTATTAGGGAACTTTATCTTGTTCTTGATTTTAAAGTTTCCCCATCAAGTATATAGCATTCATTGTATAAGTTTTTACTGAGTTAAGGAAGTTCTCATTTATTCCAAGATTGTGAAGATTTTGTAATCATAAATAGATGCTAAACCTTATCAAATATTTTCTGCACAATTAAAATATTATATTTTTCTCCTATTTTATATTAGTGTCATGAATTACATTTATAGAGTTTTTCTGATGTCAAACTATCCTTACATTCCTTGGCAAAACAAAGGTGATCATGATTTATCAGGTTTAATGGACTGTTGCATTCAGTTAGCCACTATTTGTTTGAGGACTTCTGCAGCTATGCATAAGTGAAATGAGCCTATAATTTTCTTTCCTTTCTGCCTTATCTGATTTTGGGATCAGAATTACGATAGCCTTATCAAATTTGGTGGACAGGTTTTGTTCTTTTTCTCTTTTCTGAAACAACTTGAATACGATTAAAATTAACTCTTCTTTGGAAATTTGCTTGGATTCACCCATAAAGCCCTCTGGGGTTGGAATTTTTGAAGTGAAAGTCTGTGGTTAGTTACCATTTTGATTTTTAAATCTTTTCTTGAACCAATTTTGGCATTTTATAGTTTCCTTAGGAATTTATCCACTTCATGTAAGATCTGAAATTTATTAACATATTGTTACTCATAATACCCTCATATTTTAATCTCTGGTTTACCTTTCTATAGTTATTTCCCATTTTACATTCTGTGTATTGCTTATTTGCCTCACCTCTTTTATTCCTTGATCAGTCTTGCTAATCAAAATTTTAAAGTGTTAACCTTTTCAAAGAACAAGACCTTAGTTTTACTGATTTAGTATATTTTTTGTTCTCTATCTGATTTCTGCCTTTATAGGTTTTATTTCCTTCCTTTTTTTTAGTGTTTATCAATCTCTCTCAAACTTTTTGAGTTGGTAGCAGAGCTTATTTAATTTTTTTCGTGATTTCCTTACATGGATTTAGTAATATGTTATCTATTTCCATACCTGGGAATTTTTTAAATCTAGCTTTGTTCACTTTTAATTTTAGTGGGAAATATAGCCTGAATAATATAGATCACCCTCTGTTTGTTGATTATATGTTTCTGTTGATGCCTGATAGTTCATGATTATTAACTGTTCATGTTTTGGCTCTGTCTGCTTATTTTTTCCTGCTTGACCCAGCTGTTTCTAAGATTAAAATCTTCAACAAGAGTTGTCAGTGTATTCTGGGAATTCCCTGGTGGTCCAGTGGTTAGGGCTCCTGGGTTTGATCCCTGGTTGGGGAACTAAGATCCCACATGCCGTGTGGTGCAGCCAAAAAAAAAAAAAAGACTTGTCAGTGTATTCATTTCCTCCTGCAGTTGCATCTGTTGTTGCTTGATATACTGTGCTACTGAATCAATAGTTTTATGATGCTAGTGTGCAGTGTCCTTCTTTGTTCGTTATATTTTTGCCTTACATTTTTTTTGATAGATACTAAGATTGATGATCTATTCTGGTCATTATTGTCAGATGGTATATGCTGTCCACTTTGTTGTCTCTCTCTTAGTTATCAGGTGTCTATTTCTTTTAACCTGTGTACTTATGTTATCCCAGGAGTATGAGCTGCTTTGTCTGGTACCGTGCAGGAGGAAAGGACCAAAGACTGGCTCTAGTCTTTGTCAGTCTCCACAAGTTCAAAGACAGATCAGAGGGGAGCCAATAAACCCCAAAGCACCACACAAGTCACTGTTGATTGTTCTGGTTGACTCACCAGCAGCTCTTCTGGTCCAGCTTTACCTTTAAACCCCTTAGGAAGCAACAGCACTGGGAGAAGTCCACCTCCCTAGATATACTCTACAATCCCTGTGATGTTGGAGGCGAAGAGAGTCAAGGACCCCATACATTGTCCTGTATTTGCCTGTTTTCATCAGGACTCTAGTACTAAGTTGTTGACACCAGTGACCAGGCTGTTATGACTGGTTTCTGTGGGCAAGGGAAAAGCAATGATTGTGACAAAGTAACACATGATAGAGGCAAGAGTAAGCTTTCACCTGATGCCTCTCCCAGAAGCCTCCTAATGAAACTGGTATTTCTGACATCTTCAGTCCCACATACTTTCAAAATAAAAGTCAATAGGTAGCTCTTTCATTAGTCCTTTATTCCCTCGGCTCTCCAAGGCATTCCAACATTCTGTGACCCATCATCTGGGGAATTCCCTCTCATACTCAACAGCTGATCTTGACTCTAACTCAAAATGTAAATTCCTCTGCTTTCAATACCCCATTTATATAGTTATATCCATCTATATTCTTATTTCCCTTAACCTCATAGGAAGATTTTATCTCTCCTCTTATTTTGGGAAAAGAGGAAGGCTCAATCTAGTTTAACATATATTTATGAAATGCCTGCTATATGTCAAAATACATGGTCTATGGGCCCCTTGTGGATATTACAATCTATTTTACAATCTATCCGGATAAAGGAATTTAAACAAGAAGTTTAAATTCTGTCATGGGGGTTAGAAGAGGAGAAGCACAGCGTGTAAAATGAAGCATGTAATATTCTCTCTTCTTCCCTCCTACTTCTTCTTTGCTGTATCTGAAAGAATGGATCATGATTTATGCGTTGTGTTTAACTTCCAAGGAGGACATATTAGCTACTCTGACCTTGCTCACAGGGTATGAAGATTTCAAAGTTTACATTTTGAGCACTGGAGAATACGGACCTTTTAATCTTTCAATCTCTTCTTTCCCCAAGGCTACACTGAAAAGATTTCTGAGGCTGCTCCCAATTATTAGCATCATTTTCCTTCACAAAACTATTTTACCCTCCTCTTAATGTAGCTTAGCCTGGTTTGTGAGGCCTGGGATCTCTTGGAATTGGCATGGACACAAACACTATCTTGATAACTCCTCTCCATGGCTTGAAATACTTGGCTCTTTCAGCTACTCTGATGCCCCACTTCTTTCATTTTCCCCCTCCCTCACTGGCTGCTCCATTTTAGTCTCTTTTCCTGGAATGACGGAAACATTGGAACTCACTCCCTTGCATAGCTGTGAAAAGCTAAAACTTGACACTTGGTGCTGCCTTATCTGATTTCAGTGAAACACACATATACAGTTGAAAGGGAAAACTTTCCTGTTTTCTCCCTACTCACTGAATGCTTTTGACACAAAATGTGTGATTTTTTTCCCACACTAAGCAATTCTCCCATTCTTTGAAGAAACCAACTTGGTGTCCTATAATTCAAGTCATTTTTGACACTATCTACCTGGAGTTACTGTCAGGTCCCAAAGGTTAAAGGGCTCAGTACCTCAAGACTGCCTCTCATGTCACAAGCCAATCAAAAGTCCAAGTTGTCCCTGTGCTATAGATCATTACAATTTTGAAATAGGCAACTATTAAACTGGTGAATAATAACTATTAAAGGGTATAACTGATTCACTTTGTTATAAAGCAGAAACTAACACACCATTGTAAAGCAATTATACTCCAATAAAGATGTAAAAAGAATTAATTAAAAAAAAACACTATTAAAGTGAAGCAAAAACATAGACTTCCAAAGTGATTTAAATGCAGAATCCTAGATATTTAAAATGAGCTTTCCCCAAATCTTTTACGTCTTTCCCATGTCTAAAAAATACAAATAAAATGATAGTCCCAAGACCAAAAAAAAAAAAAGGATATAAGTTAGAAACAGCCAGATAGAAGAGGTGCATAGGACAAGGTATGTGGGAAGGCATGTGGAGCTTCCATGCCCTCTCCAGCACCTCCACATGTTTACCAACCAGGAAGTTCTCCAAACCCCTTTGATTAGGATTGTTATGGAGGCTTTATCACATAGGCATAATTGGTCATTAATGATTAGGTCCATTTCCAGCCCCTCTCCCCTTCCAGAAGGGCTGGAGATTGAAAAAAAAAAGAAATTCCCTTCCCCAAGGTTTTGGCTCCTGCAGAATCTCACTGGGGCCACTGCACTGCCACAGTGGTGTTCCTTGGGTGCACAATAGAACAAACAAAGGGGGAATCGCTACATTCTCTGAGTGTTAGGAGTCCCCACCTGTTCTTTGAGCCTGAACTAAAGAGATTCTCCTGGTGCCCTTTTTTTTTACTGTATCTTGGCGCCCAATGCCAGGAGATACCAGGAAGAAAATGGTAAACTCATCATCAATTCAGTGTTAGTTTAAATTCTGGTCTTCCTTCTGACACCACCTGCTATTATTTAGTTCTCAAGTCTTCAAATAGCTGCTCTATGCACTCTATCCAGGTCTCAGACCTGGACTAAATATAATATGAAGTCCATCTTCCAGTAGTGTGTGTTCACTGATATCTCTGCTCATTTTTTTTTTATTGTTTTCATTTTTAAGCTTGATTCCCTAGGGGTCACCCCTGTGTCTACTTAGCTTAGTGTTCAGCCATAGGTTGGTCAGAGGTTGTGTCCAACACCTTGAGCAGGAAAGGTTTCCACTTTCTGCCAGTGGATCTGAGTGTGGACAGGGAGCACACCCAAACTTCAGGCTATTTTCAAATCAGTCCCAGCATTGACTTCCACATGTGCAGACGCCATCAGCCACGTGTTTGTGGGTGGACTGGAATCCCTCTGGTGCCTGCCGTGTATACACACAGCCTCCAGTGAACCCAGGATGTGTGGAGAAACTTTCAGGCCCCCTGTGGCTATCTCACCTCCCAGATCTCTGTGTTAAATCTGCCAGTTCACCTGCCAGTCCACTGTTTGCCCCAAACAGCTCCAGAAGCTCCCTGTTTCTTTGCCACCAAGATCACACTTACCCTGACTACACTCCAAATCAAGTGAGCCGCCCCTGGCAGAGGCAGTAAAACTTAATGTTTTCATGGGGGTAGGGAGAGCAGCATACAGGAGAGGATGGAAACAACCCCAGCTACCCAGTCTTCACAGACATAGAAAACAAACTTATGGTTACCAAAGGGGAAAAGGGGGGGGAGGGGGGCGGTGGGGTAAATTAGGAATTTGAGGTTAACAGATACACACTACTATATATAAAACAGACAAACAACAAGGGCCTACTCTACAGCACAGGGAACTATATTCAATATTTTATAATAATGTATAATGGAAAATAATCTGGAAAAGAATATATATATATGCATAACTGAATCCCTTTGCTGTACACCTGAAACACTGTAAATCAACTATACTTCAATTAAAAAAACAAAAACAAAAAACACCCAGACTCAGCATTCTTATCCAGAGTTCAGGAGTTTTCACCCACCAGTAGATACTTATCAATTGTCATGTGCCTTTGATTGAATTGCAGAGCTTGGAAATGTGTGTGTGTGTGTGTGTGTGTGTGTGTGTGTGTGTGTGAACGTGCTTTACTTCATCCAGCTCTCATAGAAGCTTTCTGGAGAGAGGATTTGTCAGCCTTTCCATTCCATTATGCCAGAAGCCAGAACTTCTGGTAGCTACAAAGAATTTTTTAAATGGCCTCCAGGATTTCAGACCTTATTCCTGGAACCTGTGAATATGACCAAACAGCACTCCTCTGATTATGATGTTAAGCACAATTGACCTTAAGATAAGTTTATCAAAAAACAAAAAAAGGTTCTGCAGAGCCTATGGGCAGGACAGGAATAAAGACGCAGATGTAGAGAATGGACTTGAGGACATGGGGAGGGGGAAGGGGAAGCTGGGATGAAGTGAGAGAGTGGCATGGACTTATATATACACTACCAAATGTAAAATAGATAGCTAGTGGGAAGCAGCCACATAGCACAGGGAGATCAGCTCCGGGCTTTGTGACCACCTAGAGGGGTGGGATAGGGAGGGTGGGAGGGAGACACAAGAGGGAGGGGATATGGGGATGTATGTATATGTATAGCTGATTCACTTTGTTATAAAGCAGAAACTAACACACCATTGTAAAGCAATTATACTCCAATAAAGATTTTAAAAATAAAATAAAATAAAAATAATAAAAATTTTTTTTTTAAAAGATAAAAGTTTATCAGAGTAAGCCTAATGTAATCACACTAACCCTTTTAAAAGCAGAGTTTGGGGCTTCCCTGGTGGCGCAGTGGTTGGGAGTCTGCCTGCCGATGCAGGGGACACGGGTTCGTGCCCCGGTCCGGGAGGATCCCACATGCCGCGGAGCGGCTGGGCCCGTGAGCCATGGCCGCTGAGCCTGCGCGTCCGGAGCCTGTGCTCCGCAACGGGAAAGGCCACCGCAGTGAGAGGCCCACGTACCGCAAAAAAAAAAAAAAAAAGCAGAGTTTTCTTTGGTGGCAGAAAACAAAGTCAGAGATTAGAATCTTGAGAGGGCCGGACACACCGTTGCTGGCTTTTGAGGTGGGGGAGGATGTAATGAGAAATGGGGCAGCCTCTAGATGGGAGAGCAGCCAGCCAATGACCAGGAAATGAGGGCTTCTGTTCTATAACACAGGAACTGAATTCTGCCAACAGCCTTGGAAATGGATTCTTCCTCTGATACTCCAAGTAAGAGCCTAGCTGGCCAGCACCTTGATCTCAGCCTTGGGAGACCCTAAGCAGAGAACTCAGCTGAGCCCAGACGGAATCCATCTGCAGAAGCTGACAAATCTATGTTGCTTTACACCCCTGTGTTGTGATAACTCTTTATGCAGCAATAGAAAACCAATACAGGGATTGGTTGGGGGTCCACTTGGGGGTCCACTTGGGGGTCCAGTGGTTAAGACTTTGCCTTCCAATGCAGGGGGTGAGGGTTTGATCCCTGGTCCAGGAGCTAAGATTCCCATCTGCCTCGTGGCCAGAAAAACCAAAACATAAAACAGAAGCAATATTGTAACAAATTTAATAAAAATCTTAAAAATGGTCCACATCAAAAAATCTAAAAAAAAAAAAAAAAATACGTAACTCATAAAAAACAGTTTTCATTACTCATCATACCCACATGGGGTCTTGATCCCCTCTTCAGTACCTTCCTTGACAAGTACAGCCAAAATACCTTACCCAGACTGGTAACAGTAGTCATAAAATCTGATTAAAGTCAGAAGTGTCCTGCCAGGATCTTATCACAGTTGTACTTTGTTTATAAACTTATCTCTAAAATTATCCTTTGAAGATTAAAGGTAATTATTACAATTATTTTTATTATAAACTCCTCCTTGCTGACCTCCTAGGGGTGGAGAGGAATTACAACAAACATAGTAAGACACAGATTAGGCCAAAAGGTTGGGCAATGAGAAAAGTTAAGAAAACCTATTCAATCAAGACAGGAGCTTGCTCAGCAAGGATGTGGAAGCCAAGAGATCAGCTGATCCTGGGAGAGCCCTTGTTTCAGTCTTCTGGACAAAGGAATCTATCCTGACCTGAGGCTGGCCACTGGCGAGATCCCAGCGATAAACCCCAAGGAAGATGCTTCACTCCCAATGTTGCTTCCCTGATGCTCTGAATGGGACTCTGCCTCGTAATAACTGGCTCTTCTTTACTAATTCTGTAGTCATGAACCCTGCTGAGAGCAACTTTAGAAGGACAGGCATTTGTTCACACTAAGTGGGTAGTCTGTTAGCCACTTGCCCCAAACTGAGGTCAGCCTGTTCCCTAAGAGATTCACACAGCGATTTCATCATAGATGCTCGCTCTAATCTTCTCAGCCTTGTGGGAAAATCCTCCCCAATAGGTCACTGTCAGCCCTTATTTGCCTTTCCTTTGCCTCAGATTCTCCAGAGCAGAGCTAGCCATGAATGTCCTGGTGTTCAGGCGGGAGCTCGCCACTGTGCTCACATGAGTCATTCAGGCTGAGCAATTATAAATTAGCAGAGGAGTGAACAGCAGTGTGTCCTGGAAACCCTTCTTCTAACTTGCTTTTAGTAATCTGAGTGATACTAATGTCAGCTAATTATTTGAAGAAAGAAGAACTTCAGGATAACTATTTTAAAACCAAAAACCAAAGGTGTCACTTTGAGTAAATATTCCTCAACTTTCAGTTGTACTATAACTACATTTCCCATACAAACTTAACTTTTAACTCTTGAGATTTTGTTGTTTTATATACAATTAAAGCCAACCTAAAAGTTTTGGAATAAAAATGAAAAAATTTAGCTTAATTTCACTTAATGCACGGAATTAATATGAAGAAATTCTATCTTCCTTTACCGTCCCTTTTCCTCTACCCCATATCCAGCCCATTAGATAATCTGTTGAATTCATTTTCAGAATATATCTAGAATCCTACCATTTTTACCATCCCCACTGCCACCTTCCTGATGCAAGCCTGCCTCATCTCTCACCTGTAGAATTACAGTAGCTTTAACTGGTCTGGGTTCCCTAGAGCCTGCTCTACTCTGCAGTCAGAGTGATGATGTCATATAACATCCCTCCTGTGTTCAAACTCCTCCAGCATTACCCCGCCTCACTCGGAGCAAAAGCCAAAGTCTATATAATCTGGCCCTTTACTCAAAAGTAACCTCAGTGAAGCCTTCCTTGGTCACCCTACTGGCAATGCTTACTCCCTCCCCCACCAGTTGTTCATAATCTCATCCCTACTTTGTGATTTTTTTCTGACCTAACATACCACACTTTATATCTGTCAAATTACCACCCACGTAAGCTCCAAGTGGGACATAACCTTCGTGAAGGCAGGGAATTTTGTTCCCTACCCTATCCTGAAGCTCTAGAACATGCTTGCCACATAGCATGTGCTGAAAAATATCAGTTGGATTGGTGGACGAATGCATGCAAGGATGGATGGTTGGAAACGGAAACGAAACAGCTTAATTGGTAGTAACACCAAGCACTGCCACAAGATGGAGACCTTCCTTAATAGAAGTTTACCCCCACTTTTCCCTTCTGTTTCTATTTGCATTTTTTCCCCTCTGTATTTGCATAGGTGCCTCTTTTACCTACAGACTTGCCTGGGTGTCTCTCTAGCTGTTTGTGTGTGTGCACGTTCATGTGCATCCTCTCTTCTCTTTTGGATTTTGTGTCTTTTCTTGTATATTTGTATACTTTTTCTCTGTATACATAGTCTCCATTTGCAGTATGGGGGAAACAACTTAGAACTGAAACAGATACCTCATTTTTGGAGAGACCTTCAAGATGGCGGAAGAGTAAGACGCGGAGATCACCTTCCTCCCCACAAATACAACAGAAATACATCTACTTGTGGAACAACTCCTACAGAACACCTACAGAACGCTGGCAGAAGACCTCAGACCTCCCAAAAGGCCAAGAAACGCCCCCCCCCCACCCACCCACGTACCTGGGTAGGGTAAAAGAAAAAAGAATAAACAGAGACAAAAGGATAGGGACGGGACCTGCACCAGTGGGAGGGAGCTGTGAAGGAGGAAAAGTTTCCACACACTAGGAAGCCCGTTCACTGGTGGAGACGGGGGGCGGGAGGGGTGATGGGAGGGAAGCTTCAGAGCCACAGAGGAGAGCACAGCAACAGGGTTGCAGAGGGCAAAGTGGAGAGATTCCTGCACAGAGGAACGGTGCCGACCAGCACTCACCAGCTCGAGAGGCTTGTCTGCTCACCGGGATGGGTGGGGGCTGGGAGCTGAGGCTCCAAATTCGGAGGTCAGGTCCCAGGGAGAGGACTGGGGTTGGCTGCATGAACTCAGCCTGAAGGGGGCTAGTGTGCCACAGCTAGCTGGGAGGGAGTCCGGGAAAAAGTCTGGACCTGCCTAAGAGGCAAGAGACCGTTGTTTCGGGTGTGCGAAGAGAGGTGTCCATCGACAGATGAATGGATAAAGAAGATGTGGCACATATATACAGTGGAATATTACTCAGCCATAAAAAGAAACGAAATTGGGTTATTTGTAGTAGGTGGATAGATCTAGAGTCTGTCATACAGAGTGAAGTAAGTCAGAAAGAGAAAAACAAATACCGTATGCTAATACATATATATGGAATCTAAAAAAATAAATAAATAAATGGCCATGAAGAAGCTAGGGGCAAGACTGGAATAAAGACACAGACCTATTAGAGAATGGACTTGAGGATACGGGGAGGGGTAAGTGTAAGCTGAGACAAAGTGAGAGAGTGGCATGGACGTATATACACCACCAAACGTAAAACAGATAGCTACTGGGAAGCAGCCGCATAGCACAGGGAGATCAGCTTGGTGCTTTGTGACCACCTAGAGGGGTGGAATAGGGAAGGTGGGAGGGAGGGAGACACAAGAGGGAAGAGATATGGGGACATATGTATATGTATAACTGATTCACTTTGTTATAAAGCAGAAACTAACACACCATTGTAAAGCAATTATACTCCAATAAAGATGTTAAAAAATAATTTAAAAAAAAAACATTGAAAAAACAAAAAGAATCCGCCTGCCAATGCAGGGGACACGGGTTCGAGCCCTGGTCCAGGAAGATCCCATGTTCCGTGGAGCAGCGAAGCCCGTGCGCCACAACCACTGAGCCTGCGCTCTAGAGCCCATGAGCCACAGCTACTGAAGCCCGTGTGCCTAGAGCCCGTGCTCTGCAACGAGAAGCCACCGCGGTGAGAAGCCCGTGCACCGCAACTAGAGAAAGCCCGCGTGCAGCAACAAAGCCCCAACACAGCCAAAAATAAATAAATAAAATAAAAAAATAATTTTAAAAAAAAGCATTGGTTGGGGGGCAATGGGGAGTTAAGGATTAGGAGTAAAAATTGAGACTGTCAGGAAAGAGGTGTGTTCCGGGTGTGTGTGAAGGTTTGGACTGAGTGACATAGGTCAGATCACAGTGATTCTTATAGATGTTATCTGATATCTCATACCTCCTCTGACATGTGCTACTTTGGGTGAAGAAGGAACCCCTTAGAAGAATGAATAGGATTTTTTTCCCCTGAAGTACAAGTAATTACCCACACACTTAAGTATCAGCCCTTTAATTCTGCAATGTCTGGGGAATGTTGGGGAGGGGAGCCGTCCAAGGACTCCAACTTTTTCAGATTTGTAGGAAAATGGCTTGGTAAGGCCTGAAAAATCAAAGCAAAACTTTGAGTAGAAAGAGACCAGTCAGGATTGATGAGGTGATGGACGTCACCTGGGGTGTCCCATTGCTTTCTACACAATATGTATGGAGTTTTATGTTATTCAATAACCTTGTATTCTTCAAGTTGCAGGCAGTTTCTGTAGCACAACCCATGGCAAAAACTGCAAGAAAAGGACCAGCTGCCAAGAGAAAGATCCAAGAATTAGTCTTCTCTCATCTTTCTCACCTCCTCACCTACATCCTATTCTATCTGCCTTCCTTGAGGAAGAAAAGGGTGCTCAGAGTGCCCCGGAATCTGTGGTTTCTGTCCTCTGTGAGAGAAGCAACAACCACAGCTCTAGCTCTGTTCAGGGACCAAGACTTGTTTCCCTCTGACCCCAACATCTTCCCAGTTTAGGAAGGACCCCGAAGGACCCCTGCAGTCTCAGACACATGGCTAAGACTGGAGCCCCTGTGTCCTGACTAGGGGAGAGATGGTTGATCTAGGGAAGAAGGCTGAGGTCAGAACTCATGTATTCAACTAAAATGTCCCTGTGGTGCCTGTTTTCTTCCTTACCTTTGCCTCCTTGAGTAAACAAGAGGGAAGAAATACAGATGCCCCTTGGGATCAGATTCCTTCTCCCCAGGGCTATGAATTTAATGGGATGGTAGCACTGTGGAACCTCATTGCATGTCTATGCTTTCCATGGCAAGTTGGAGTAGACAGACTGCCCCATTATCACAGCCCCAGCCCTCCCTTGTGCCCTTTGTGATATCCCATTTTCCTCACTCATCTCCAATTCATCTGATAGCCCTAGGTCCTCCTTCAAAATCTTCTCAAAAAAAGAAAAGGCATAACTTGCCTCCATTCCCACCACATTCTCTCTCCCATCATTTAATCATCTCCTAAAATACCACTAATTTCATGAAACCTTTTATAAGTTGTTCAGAAAAGACCTGATGGTGCCCCTTCTAGCTGTACAGTCCAATACTATGGTTATTCTCCCAATTCTTATCTGAATGGTACATTTGCTCTTTATCACAAATATATACTTTTATCCTACTCAGGAAAATTACAAATCCTTTTACAGATTTCAGAATGACACCATGTAAAAATTAAGTGTTTGATTATGGTTGTTTGGTAATAGCCATAATGGTAGTGATGTTGAAAAGCCAGAACTGAAGTGTCACCCTCTTCATTGCCAAAGAGTCAAGGCCCAATTCCAGGAGGTCATGATATGACATATTCCCAAGTCTCAGACTCTACTATGGGAAACAGTTGTGTTATCCTCTCCTCTCCTGACAGATGGCTTCCTCCAAACCCTGAAGGGATAGCCAGCACTTGCCCCTGTACCAGTCCTTGCTGTCTATGGTATTTAGCCTCTAGGATGGCCCCCAATGTTTTCCATTTCCTGGTATTCACGCCCTTGTGTAGTTTCCTCCATTGCTGTATCAGGGTTAGTCTGTGAAACCAGCAAGATACAGCAGAAGTGATGATAATGTCACTTCTGAGATTAGATTACTTAAAAACTGCACTTTTGCCCACCCTCTCTCCCCTTCTTCCTCCTTTTCCTCCTTCTCTTCCTCCTCTGCATCCCCCTCCTTTTCCTTCTTCTTTTCCTTTTTCGAACGATTGTTTTGTTTTAGGCTGCCAAGTTTTGGAGTAATTTGTTACCCGGCAATAGATATTTAATACAATATAACATTTAAGAAGATGAACACCAAAACACCTGGCAAACTATCCATACCTTGGCCAATAACGGTGAGACATTTTGTCTCTGCACCAGTACAGGTGAGTAAAACTGGTTCACAGGAAATGTCATCCTCATTGTAGCATGCAGGACATTTAATGCCATTGGGGTTTGGGAATTTCTGAGGCACTGAATAAAGAGAAAATTTTCATCTTAAAGAATAAGTTTTAAAAAGAGCTGAAAACATTAGCCCCTCTCCTTGAGTCATGGTTATTCAAGGATTCCTCCCCCGCAAAATCAAAATTATTTACAACTAAGATGGCATGGAGGGTGCAGGGGAGGTAGGTATTAAGTGGGAAGATGTAGCCAAAAGGATCTTCTAGTAATTTGATGTTATCTGTTCTTCTCTGCCTTGGCTGGAGAAAAGTGCTCAGATAATGGAGAGAAGATAAGCTATGGTCTAAAAAGTACTGTTAAGGGAGTGAGGAATTAAACAGGTGAGGAAAGACAACTTTTCAGCTGGAATGGGAAAGTAAATAATTTAACCTCTAATCACACTTAGAGTAAATCCCCAAGACCAGTTCCAGCCACCTAACTGTCATTCAGTCTCCCGTGCAGGAGAAGGGCTTGTATCCATCCCTTCACAGGGGGGAAAGGCAATCAGTGAGCAAAATCAGTGAGCAGCTCAGAAGCAGAGAGACATGTCACAGGAAGGTATTTGGAAGACAGAGACTTAAGGCAATGAGTTGGGAACAGGGTTGGGAAGGGAGAGAGAGTGGAGATGTGTTGGCACTCACCTTGTAATTCCCCTCGGTTACACAGCTCATCTTGGCAGCACTGGCGCTTGTACCCAAATGTGTGATTATCCCCCAGTGATGCTGACAAGACCAGTGGGACACACGAACTTGAAGAACAGCCTTTCTCCTCAAAAAATTGTAAGAGCTGCCCTGCAAAACACCAATCACAGAGGGAATTTTCCCTCTGAACCGTAGAGAGAGTGATGCCCAAATGGGCAGCAAGTATTAAAGAATTCCGTGCCTCCAATCACTTTGTTTTTAGTCTTTTCACTTCTTCAAGGGTCTTTCTGCACTGGTCCATGGAACGAAACATGGAGGGATGATTTGTTAGTGTAACCGAACAGGACCCTGTGGAGCCGTCCTGGGACAAATCCCTCCCCCATAACCTCTGCTGGAGCTCCTCTTGGAAGTGCCCAGATAATAGTATCTCATACATATTTCCTGAGTTTTTCAGATGCTGAACAACATTACCAAGTGGAAGAAATTAATTACTTGATGATCATGAGCACGTAGCACCCAGACCTTCTGGCACCAAAAGATTGATAACATTAACCACCCTGTTACCTCCGCATCAACCAATCAGAGAATTGTGCATGAGCTGATCACATACCTCACGGATACCCCTCCCTCACTGGGCCTTTAAAAATATTTTGCTGAAACCTTCTTAGAGTTCAAAGTGTTTTGAGCGCGAGCCACCATCCCTCTTGCATAGCCCTGCAATAAACGTTCCTCTGCTCCAAACTCTGACATTTCAGTTTTTGTGACTTCACTGTGTGTCAGGCACATGAACTTGCACGGGGTAACATTAGCATTTGTTAGAATGGGAGTGTCATATCCCAGTGAGGTTCATGATGAACCGGGATGGTCTATCCTTTTTCCTGGAGCCTCCCTCCCTGCCACCTCACACGCACCCCACACTTGCAGCCCCATCCTGGTAGGGCATGGCATAAGGAAGCAAGGTAAAATAGAAGATTCACAGGAGTAGCAAAGAAAAACAAAGCCTGGCTCCACATTGGATCTAGTCCTTTGTCTCTAACCTTTGTACTCTGTTTCCTGTGCTCAGTCATGCTGGCTCTGCACCTTTTGTAAAAGAATGTCGCCTATAGCCTGAAATATATATGATAGCCCATTCTGAGGGCTATCTTGACCTCTAAAGGTATAAACACTTTTCCATTCACCTAGAGATAAAAAGTTGCAGAACAGAAAATAACATTTGTCTTGTTGGAGGTTTACAGGAGCATGTCACGAGACCTACATGGACAGCTGCAGGAACAAAGGATCATCATATCCACTCCAGAATCTGGCCGGCACCAAGAAGTTTGCAACTACCAGCTACACCCCCTCCCCTTTTAGTATAAAAGAAGCCTGAATTCTAACTTGGGTAAGATGGTTTGGGGGAACGCTAGTCCCCATCTTCTGCTGGCTTTCCAAATAAAATCATCATTCCTTGCCCAACACCTAGTCTCCCGATTTATCAGCCTGTCATGTGGTGAGCAGTATGTTTGAACTCTGTTACACAGGGAAGTGAGAAGCTCCGTCAAGCTGGGGAACACAGCAACCTCCCTCACTCTAAACACCTTCCTTGTCTGTCCCACATGCCTAGCAGCACGGGCAGGGGCCTGGCACAGCATACCTGATGTCCGCAATTCTTGCTTGTAGCTGAAACAGCTTTGAGACGTTTCACAAGTTGTCTGTGGGTTGGTGCTACATGTATAAGTAGAACAGTTTACACATTGGTAACCCTCTACGAAAAAGAAATTTAAGTTGTTCAGAAAGTAATTCAGGAATGAAAACTGTCAAGAATCATAATTGATGTTTCCAATAGCCAAACATTCCTGAGAGTCAAAGTGCCATGAAACCTGTTCCCTGTGGGGCTGGATGCCTGCCTTCCTTCACTCAGTCCACAGCTCTTCCCCAGGGCCACAAAAGACCCCACTCATACTGAGCCACCACCCTCTGCACAGGCTCAGGCCCTCTCAGCTGCCCATGGCCTGGGGTGCTAATGAGGGTCTCCGTCTCTGAAGTGTTCATCACTGCACTTGGAGCTGAACCTGGTCTCTCCTTAGCGGGCATTCCTCTCCTGTATTGCCACCTTACCCTTACAGTCTATGAGACAAAGGGGCCATTTGTTTATTCTTACCTACAGAGCTGAAAACCAAGGTGGTGAGGACACAGGTGGTGAGGAGGCTCTTCGGGATTGAAGATAGAGGCATGGTGGCACTGCAGAAGGCCCAAGTGAGAGCAGAAGGGTCAGGGCTATGGGGTCCAGGTCTCTTGTCAGACAACCCAAGCACTATACAGGGTGCCCATGTGTTCATTCATTTGTTTCACAAGTGAGAATTTGTCAAGCCCTCGCTTTATGCCAGATATGCCTCTTTTGGGGGATGTAAAGGTGAAAAGGATGCTATCTCTGTCATCAAGAGGCCCACAGGAGAAGGACCTTCCTTCCTTAAGAAGAATTCACATGAGGGATTTCTTTCTTGGATGGATATGGAAGGTGCTGGAGCTCCCTCCATAGCTGAAATAGGATTATTTAGCCAAGAAGAAGAAACCACTCTAAGGTCTGAGCCTGTCGTACTCTGAGACATATAGCCCCTTAGCCAAGGACCCCGATTTCTCAATTCCAAAGTCACCTTCCCCCAAAGAGCCAGTTCCCACTGCATCTGTTACTCACCATCTCTCAAGACACATAGGTCCTCTAACAAAATGACAGAGCCAGGATTTGCTAGACGAATCCGGATATTCTTTCTAACCTTGTGTCATCAATGCTCCTTTCCAAAAGCCCATTTGAATTTTGCCAACTTAGGAAGGAAATTCAGCTTCCATGTCTTGTGGAAATCACAAGCCCCACTTACCTTCAGACTCGTCCTCCCAGGGGTCCGAGAAAAAGTCTGAAACATCACAGTGTAAGGACCAAGGAGTAGTTGGGGCCCCTCTACCTTTTCCTTCCTGAAGGCAGGTTTTCAGGAAATGACAAAACCTATTTCACACTCTGAATTCCAAGTCTCAGCTTCCATAATTATCATAAGCTGACCTAAATAGTCTTAGAGACAAAAATATTTATACGAAACCTGTTCAAGAACGACCTCTAACCTCATTCTGGTTGACCAGATGCCCAGAAACCCCCCAAAGTCTTGGACTCTGGAGCTGTGAGGTGCAACACAGGGTCTTCCCATGCTTGGATAGGAAGAAGGATTGCCTCTTTTTTCACTATCCTCTAACTGAAATTTAGCCTTTCCTTCCATAAATGGAGTCCACAAACCACAGCAAAACCACCCACCTTTAGAATTTTCTGAGGTTTTCCTATCACATGACATCTGCAGACATAGAGTATTCTTTGCCTTCATCGACTACTTCCAGATTATGTCCTTATCAGTCCCCTGCTGGAGCCTGGTGTCTGATACATTAATAAAGAAGCATATTGCCTACTATTCCATACATTAGTAGAGTTATATAACTGTATTTCAATGTACAGTTGACCCTTGAACAGCAGGGGTTTGAACTGCACAGGTCCACCTATATGAGGATTTTTTCAATAGTACTTGCTACATGATCAGCAGTTGATTGAATCCATGGATATGGAAGAGTGGATACGGAAGAACTAAGGATAGGGAGGAATCGCATATAGAGATGACCAACTATAAATTGTAGGCAAAGTTTTGCACGGAGAGGCAGCACCCTAACCCCTATGTTGTTCAAGGGTCAACTGTAATTATAATCCTATGTGGTTATATATGGAATCTAAAAAATAAAAATAAAAAAGGTTCTGAAGAACCTAGGGGCAGGACGGGAATAAAGACGCAGATGTAGAGAATGGACTTGAGGACATGGGGAAGGGGAAGGGGAAGGGGAAGTTGGGACGAAGTGAGAGAGTGGCATGGACTTATATATACTACCAAATGTAAAATAGATAGCTAGTGGGAAACAGCCGCATAGCACAGGGAGATCAGCTCCGTGCTTTGTGACCACCTAGAGGGGTGGGATAGGGAGGGTGGGAGGCAGACGCAAGAGGGAGGAGATAGGGGGATGTATGTATATGTATAGCTGATTCACTTTGTTATACAGCAGAAATGAACACACCACTGCAAAGCAATTCTACTCCAATAAAGATGTTAAAAAAAAAATCCTATGTGGTTTAATTGTTTTTATGAGAAGGGGTCCGTGGTTCCACCAGGCTGCCTGGGCCCCCTGTCACAGACGGTTGCCACCTCGCTTCTGGAAATAGTAAACGCACCGTCTGCCTCCCAAAGCAGAGCTCTGCCCTAACGCCCAAGAAGAAGGTGTAGCTCAAAGCTGTACATTTTATGATTCTCTTATTTCCTCTGCCCATCAAACTTTTCCCTTTCTCCTCATGCTACTTGCTTATGAATTCCTGAGCAACTGAGGTGCTGGAGACAAGGATAATTTCTGGCAGAGAAAGTGTGAGGCTGGGAGACCAAACTTATAGTGTGGTCTGGGATTAGAAGTTCACCAGTTAAATCCAACTACTGCTGTCATTCAATGATGCTGGCCACCCACTCGGCCTGGCTCACAGTGTGGCCTGGAACTTGAAGCACAGGCCAGGCTCAGGAAAGCAGAGATGGTTGGGTGAAATGAGCCGGTTTTGTCATCACTGATGGAGAACCTTGGCCCCATCTCTCAACTCCAGGAGGACAGAGCAAGGCCTGGGACCACCTGACTCTGTGCCAATGTCCTGCTTCTCAGGGTGGGTCCTCAGCAAACCCTTCAGGGCTGTGGTTACTGTGGGAGGGTGCCATAGGGCACACCATTCCTGGGGGGAACTCCTAAAGCATGGGAGTGTCCAGGTGTTCACTATCTTTGAGTTGTGGCCCCCACTCACCCTTGGTTTCAGAATCATCCCGCCACTTGACTTGAGAGAGAGAGCCACTGTCTTGAGAGAGAGAGCCCACTCTCTCAAGTCAGCTGTGCTCATTCTTGTTACCAGAAATGATGTTTTGTACCGTGTCCCAGATAAAAACCATGTCATGAGAAATTATCCCCCTCCTGTCAGCTCAGCTCCTGGGCACAGTTCTGAGAGGGACCCACTCCCTTTTCTCCCTGCCATGTGCTGGGCTAAGCATACACACGTGGGAGCCACTCACCCACCTTTTTGGCCCTCAGTTTCCCCCTCTAGAAAGTGGAGATAAGACCGAACCCCACTTCTTAGGTTAGTTTGGTGTGAGGGTGACATGAGCCCACTGTACTGAGAACAGCTGTTGATACCGTCATCAACTAGTATCTCCTTGTTTGTTCTCTTTACTCTCACAGATCAGTCAGCATTTCTTATGGAGCATTTGCTTCCTGACTAGGTCCCTGGACTGTTCCAGGGGTCAAAGTCTCCAAACCAGACCAGTTGGTTGCATGGCTACAGGGCGGCCTCTCTTACAAAGCCAGTGAAGGGAAGGTGGCAACCCCTTTATCCAGACATGCTGTGGGAGCCTCAGGCTGGAGGGGAGGTCCTGGCCTACAGTGAACCCCAAGAAATCCCTTCCTGGGATAAAGTCTTTCCTATCTTGAGAGATTTCTTCTGGTCGGAGGAACTGGACACCTGAGCCACGAGTCCTCAGTGGTCTGAGTCAGAGGGACAGGGGGAGTACTGTGGTCCATCCCAAGAGGCACCTGACTTGTCGGAGCTGAGACCGACAAGGGCTGGGTGGTGAAGTGCTGATGCTCGTTCGGAGTTTGTAGTGGAAGCCTGGATTCCCCACAAGGCTGAGCACTAAGGAAGGGAACAGGGACAGTGACTATGTCCCATTCCAAATAAAAACTAGACCCTGAAGAAGGGCTGGAGGAGAGGTGGAGGGAGGAACAGAGCATGGGGACCAGCCCAGTCAGTGACTGACCAAGAGGAGTTGACCCTCTATTTTCACTTGGGCTGGATTCTACCCTTTCGGTTCAGTGAGGGGCTAGCACCCAGACCCTGGTTAAGCCTTCAAGATTTGAGACAGAAATGCCCAGGGCAGGTGGAGACAGAAGCTACAGAGGAATGGGGCTTCTGACAACACAAGGTGCAGGCAGAGAGAGTGGGCGTTGTTCTGGGGGGAGGGACAACTTCAGCAGGAATCGAACATCCTGTCCACCTTCCTGGTTTCTAGCTCTGCATTGCTCAAGGATGCTCGGTGTGACCAGAGGCTTGGGACACTGGGTGTCAACTCACCTTGTTCTTTCTTGGCATTGTCTTGCTGTGTGGTGTCTTTGCTCCAGTGTGTGACCCTCTGTGAAGAATTACCCCTGGACCCAGCCCTAAGCCCCTTGCTGACCACCGTGTGCAGTCAGGCAGCACGGGGGTGGTGTGGTCACAGTGATGCAAGACAAATGGCCACTGCCCCCAGAGCTTGAGCCTCAGGGCAAATGGCACCCGGGTTTGACCATCACCCCATGCATGAGAAGCCATCGTCATAGTCAAGTGAGATGTAAACACAGTCTCAGCCCTCAGATGCCTCCTCACCAGCCTGCCCTTCTTCCCATTACTGCCCTTGCTCTCATTCTTTATTTTCTGGCTTCTTCTCTTTCTCCAATCTCGGGGGATATCCGAGGTATCATCTGATCCTTTGATGAGGAAAATGCTGAAGTGAACATGTTAAGATCCCAGAGAGGAGGCCATCTGTGTGAGGCAGCTGGAACCTGCCAAAAGATCAGAGTTTCAACATGGCGGAGAACCCAACCAAGCAGGAGGGGATAGATGGATGGAGTTCCAGGGCTGCCACCTGGGACCTGTTTGACTTTATACTTTCTAGAGTCATCCAGGGTGCTTTGTCACTTTTGTTGCTTTCGGTGCCAAGAGATTTGCCCTTAGAAGCCCTGTCTCTATCTGCTGGCCATGAGACCGATGCGGAGTGGAACGAGAGTGGGAGGCCCAGGTGTGAATCTTGCTTATCCCTCACCACTCCCCGAGTCCACGGTGTTAAGGAAGATCAGAGACCATCCTACTTCCTGGTCCAAGGACCTCAGAGTCAGACAATCTAGGTTTACATCCTGGTTCTGCTGTGTGACCCTAGTCTAGTGACTCAACCTCTCTGTGCCTCAGTTTCCTCAATTATAAAATAAAGATAATATGGGAGTGATCTCATGGGGTGGTTGTGAAGGTTACATGAATTAACATATATACTGTACTTAGAGCAAATGGTGCCTGTTTCACCGAGCAGCTAATGTTATCATTTATTAAGCAACTATTTTGTGTCTGAAATGCTAAGCAACATGAATAGGCACAGACCTTATCTTCAAAGAGGGAGGGTGAGAGGGAAGAAGGAGAGGGAAGCAGGTGAGGAGGTTCCCTGGAGATGAGGGACACCATAAAGAGGATGCTCACCCAGCCCGGGCACTGCCCAAGAATAGCTAAGCCTGGTTGTAACAGGAAAGAACAACTCTCACTCCATATTAGATCTGTTTCTTTTACTTTAAACTTTGTATTCTATTGCTTTTGCTTTGAGTTAAGAATGTTGCCTAGGACTTCCCTGGTGGTGCAGTGGTTAAGAATCTGCCTGCCAGTGCAGGAGACATGGGTTCAAGCCCTGGTCCAGGAAGATCCCACATGCTGCAGAGCAACTAAGCCTGTGTGCCACAACTACTGAGCCTGCGCTCTAGAGCCCATGAGCCACAACTACTGAGCCCACATGCCACAACTACTGAAGCTTGCACACCTAGAGCCTATGCTCTGTAACGGAGAAGCCACCACAATAAGAGGCCCTCACACTACAATACATAATAGCCCCCCCTCACCGTAACAACAAAGACCCAACACAGCCAAAAATAAATTAGTTAATTAAAAGAAAAAAAAAAGAATGTTGCCTATAGCCTAAAATATACAGGATAGCTTAGTCTTAAGCCTTTGACCTTTAAGAGTATAACATTTTTCCATTCATATAGAGATAAAAAGTTGCAGAACAGAGAATAACATTTGTCTTGTTAAAGGTTTACAAGAACATTGTGACAAAACCTATGTGGACAGCTTCAAGAACAAAGGATTCCTGCACCAAGAAGTTTGCAACAGCCAACTCCCCCACCCTCTGCCTTCCCCTTTTTAGCATAAAAGAAGCCTGAATTCTAACTGGGGTGGTTCTCTAGGACATTGGTCTGCCATCTTCTCAGTCTGCTGGCTTTCTGAATAAAGTCATTATTCCTTGCCCCAACACAGCTCATCTCCTGATTTATTGACCTGTCATGCGGTGAGCAGAATGAGTTTGGACTCAGTAGCATGGTAGGAGGAGCAGTGGGTCTTTCATGGGGCCCATGAGGCCTGACAAAGCCCTCCCCAAGAAGGAAGCAGGAGGGCACCTAGAGAGAACTGCTGTCTACTGCCCACAAGCCCAAGGATGTCTGGAGGCCAGGATGAGCCACAGGTGGCACTGGGCTCAGGCCACCTCTGGGGAAGACCAGAGCTGACCCAGGAGGGGATAGTGGCATATTCACTATCCAGGTTTTAAACCTGTGGCTTCCTCATCTGGGAAAAGTGGTTGGGATGGGGACACTCATGAGTGCAGGTCCCTTAAAGCCAGATGCAGGAGCTGAGAGAGCACAGAAAACAAAGCCAAACCCAGCTGAGACATCCTGGAAACAGTGGTCTGCAGAAGGCCCCGTCTCCACTATCCTCCCTGTCTGCTGTTCTCACCTCTCTCCTTTTATGACCCAGGCATATGAGGCTTCACCTGTAGGTTCTGAACAATGGCCTATTCTCTTCAGAAACTAAAAGCCAGATATCAGCAAGTCATATGCAGGTCAAGGCAGTGAGCAAGTTCTGTGAGGTTTCACATTTCTTCAAGCTCTTTGATCATTTATATATTAACACCTTGACATTTTTGCTAAAAGTTTATGACAGTCTACATAAAACATATATATGTATAAAATTCATAAAGATATTGATCTTTATCATATTATGTTTACATTATGTGGTTCAAAGTCTATTGTTTAACAATACATTTAGGAGAATATTTTCCCATCACGATACCATTTTTGGTTTGTTTTTTTGTTTAAAACAATACACATTTATTATCTTATAGTTCTGAAGGCTAGAAGTCCAAAAGAAGTTTCTTTTTTTAATTAATTTTTTTATTGGAATAAAACTGATTTACAATGTTGTGTTAGTTTCTGCTGTACAGCAAAGTGAATCAGCCATACATATACATATATCCACACTCTTCTAGACTCCATTCCCATACAGGTTATTACAGAGCACCAAATAGAGCTCTCTGTGCTATACAGTAGGTTCTAATTAGTTATCTTTTGTATTCAGTAGTGTGTATATGTCAATCCCAATCTCCCAATTTAACCCCCCCTTTCCCCCTTGGTAACCATAAGTTTGTTTTCTACATCTGTGACTCAATTTCTGTTGTGTAAATAGGTTCCTTTGTACCATTTTTTTAGATTTTACATATAAACAGTATCTTATGATATTTGTCTTTCTCTGTCTGACTTACTTCACTCAGTATGACAATATCTAGGTCCAACCATTGGATGCAAATGGCATTATTTCATTCTTTTTTATGGCTGAGTAATATTCCATGTTATATATGTACCACATCTTCCTTATCCATTCCTCCATCGATGGACATTTAGGTTGCTTCCATGTCCTGGCTATTGTAAATAGTGCTGCAATGAATATTGGGGTGCATGTGTCCTTTCAAATTATGGTTTTCTCTGAATATATGCCCAGGAGTGGGATTGCTGGATCTTATGGCAGTTCTATTTTTAGTTTTTTAAGGAACCTCCATACTGTTCTCCATAGTGGCTGTACCAATTTACAGTCCCACCAAAAGTGTAGGAGGGTCCCCTTTTCTCCACACCCTCTCCAGCATTTATTGTTTGTAGATTTTTTGATAATGGCCATTTTAACCAGTGTGAGATGATACCTCATCGTAGTTTTGATTTGCATTTCTCTAATAATTAGTGATGTTGAGCATCTTTTCATGTGCCTCTTGGCCATCTGTATGTCTTCTTTGAAGAAATGTCTATTTAGATCTTCCGCCCACTTTTTGACTGGGTTGTTTGTTTTTCTAATATTGAGCTGCGTGAGCTGTTTTTATATTTTGGAGATTAATCCCTTGTCAGCCACTTCATCTGCAAATATTTTCTCCCATTCTGTGGGTTTTCTTTCTGTTTTATTGATGGTTTCCTTTACTGTGCATACAATGCCTTCAATTGTTACATAGACAAGTCACATAGCTTCCTTTCTGCAAGCTCCATGGGATGGGATTTCCATCTGCCTTGTTCACTTTTGTATTCTCAGCATCTTTGATGCTAGTGCCTGGTTAGTGCTCAGTAATATTGGTGAATGACTGCTCCTGTTATTCTTGATCTAAGAACACCAGTTTTCTATTATTTGATGCTTCCTATTTAATTCTTGAAACATGTGGGAGACGTACTATGATGTGATGATACATTTCAACTTTTCAAATGTAAATAGGGCCACATTTCCTGAATTTAGCCTTTTCTTCCTTTAATAAACATTGATATTTCTCTGAAAGAAATACAAAATAAAATCAGTTTCCTGAATTCCTGAAAGGGATTGCAATTACCTTTTTACAATAAGGTTTTCCCTAAAGGTCCTGACTTTGTAAGTAGAACCCAGCCTGCATCCACTATAGAAGTGGCCCAGGTCTCCTTCTACACTGAGAGAGTCACAAACACAGAGCTGTTCAGCTCCAGCTGTTCAGCTCTACCCAATGACCACCTCCAGCTTGAATTCTCTTAGTAAACACACTCCTACACCCGTGACAGATGGGCCTTTTTTCTGGCAAAGCAAACACACAAATCTAAAATCTCCTCTCTCCTTTCATCAGAGTCTAGAAAATCGAAAAGGGCAGGTGCCATCTTATTCCAGACAGAACCCAAAGGAACTCAGGTACTTCATGGAAAGACTTCTCTCTATAGAGATATAAGAAAGCAGAGGCAATACACACTCTCACATGCACTCATGCACACTCACATTCACACACTCATACACAGTCAGAAGATGAATTGGAAGGTAGGACTTGAGGAAGTCAGGGAAAACAGACCTTATGAAACAGGAAAACTTCATGAGATGAGAGAAAATCAATAGGAATAATGAGATGTAAAATGAGATGTTAACATATATATACATATGAAAGAGGGTGGGATGGGGTGTGGAAGCAGAGGGAGGGAAAGAGGCATCAGGAGGACCAGCCTTGCCCAACTATTATTCTTGACCACAGTACCAGCAAGGTGACTGGTAAAGAGGAAAATGCCTGACTGAAAAGATAAGTACTATTTCCATCGAGGCCTAGAATTACCCACTGTGCAAGTAGGTCCAATCAGACAATATCCAAATGGTTCAGAAAGCCACCAAGTTGATCTTTGGGTCCTTATAGGTCCTACAGCAAAATGTTCTGAAGCATCTGTGGCTATAGTAGCCAAGAGCATGTTATGGATAACAATATCCAGGCTTCCCCTTGGGAAAGTAACTAGCCTGTTTGTAGAGGAGACCCATATGTCACAGTTGGCTTTGAAATGTATGGTCTACACAATCACATGACTTTTCTCAACCTAGACATGTAGTCTCAGAATGATGACCACCATGGACAAGAAGGAAATGGAAAAAGGAAGTAGGATTTGAATATGCAGCATCATTGATAGGCAACTTCAAGGTGGACAGTCCCATAGTGAATGATTTTAGCAGGAACCACAGACAGCAGCAGCTCAAGTTCCCCAAGGCATTAAGGTTTTTAGAATGTCCAGTCTACCTGGTGTTTCAAATTTGGTACCATATCTTAGATTTTACTCAGGCAGCTAAAGAATCTAGCCTTCCTCAACAAACTCCCAGATTCAATCCCATTATAGTAACTTCAGCCCCAAATATCCCAGCTGACCATAGTGCTCCAACATATTTGCACATAGATGGTATCCTTCCATCTGTGATAAGAGTATGGAGGGAAATTTGATTTTATTAACACAACTGTATAGAACCAGCTGCATTCTGGTTGGTGTCTCAGTTTAATTGCTTGCACCCTCAACAAGTCTGTCTACCTTTCCAGCCTGAGGTGTAGACCCTTTGTCCTGCATTTAACCCAACAATCCAACAGCCAGGTCAGCAGGGCCAC
Source organism: Delphinus delphis (assembly GCF_949987515.2). Classification (NCBI taxonomy): domain Eukaryota; kingdom Metazoa; phylum Chordata; class Mammalia; order Artiodactyla; family Delphinidae; genus Delphinus; species Delphinus delphis. The sequence continues at coordinate 16,497,763 of NC_082685.1, forward strand.
CAGAATTCTCATCTGTGTCCATCAGCTCACCATTTAGGCTACAACCATGAAGAGTTCATTCATCTGGTAGGTCACAATCACCTATGCATTAGTCAATATAATATTCAGAATATTTCAACAGAACCTTCAAAAAACAGATTGAAATTCAACTTGAACTTTTGTGAAGTTTCAAGTTGAAAATAATAATTGAAAATAAATAATTCTTTGACCTGTTGTATTAAAAAATAAATTAAAAATTGAAAATTGAAAAATAAAGAAAGAATTCTTTGAAATGGCATTTTTCTGGGCTTTGAACCTGCAGCACTTCCTCTTTTGTTGACAGCCAGACTTTACTAGAAATCAGCCAACTATTTACATAGCTGCCAGTCCCCAAAACACGAATGAGGCAATGTCCCATATTAAACATAAAGTCTATATTTCAGCTAAAGACATGAAGAAGATGAACAGGTTATGCAGAATCAGCCCACCCTTCTGATATCTACAAAATGTGGACGATCTGCTGGCTCCAAAAATATGTCTGAGCAAGTGATCACAGACTCTACACTTATTTGTTGCAATACTTCCAAATATCAAATAATGGGCAACCGCTCTACAACTTCTCCTCAAGCAGTGGTCTCCCAACCCAAGACAAAGCATCCTTTAAAAACTGCAGTTTCTGACCTGAAGTTTTACCAACTGGTGTCCTCAATCTTTGAACTTTCTGAACTTTCAAGTCTTCTAAACCTTCCTGACTGTTGTATACAGACAGAGTGTATTCAGCAGCTCATAGGCCAAATTTTCACACGAGGCTAGACTAATACAAGCATGGAAATTGAATGTTATTAGTTGTTATAGACTGTGTTGTGTCCCATAAAAATTCATATGTTGAAGACCTAATACCCATTACTTCAAAATGTGACTGTATTTGGAGATAGTGCCTTGAAAGAGATAATTAAGTTAAAATGAGGTCATTAGAGTGGGCCCTAATCCAACATGACTGATGTCCTTATAAGAAGAGGAGATGAGCACACAGACACACATAGAGGGACCACCATATGAAGACACAGGGAGAAGATGGCCATCTACAAGCCAAGGAGAGGGGCCTCAGGAGAAACCAACCCTGCAATCAAGAATTTGATCTCACACTTCCAGCCTCCAGAATTGTGCAAAAATAAATTTCTATTGTTTAAGACTCAAGACACAAAATATGGCAAAGGAGATCATTGAATTTGTGCTGTCTCTACTTATTTGGTCACCCAGCCTTAGTCTATTGTGAACAGTGAGAACGGCTAAGGCATTTCTGAGCCAAAAGGCTCACTATGTTCTCTAAAGCCAAAGCCAAATTTAGGAGAAGTAGCATCATTACCATGGCAGAATAAGAGTTCTACTGTCTTCTCTCAAAGAACACTAATTTTGACAAATACCTACAGAGAAGGGTGCCTTTGTGGAAGTCTGGGAGCCCAGCAAAGAAATTCTAGCACAGAGTTGGAGCAAGAAAAATTCAAAAAGAAAGAAATGGAGATCCATGATTTGGTCTGTGATTTTCCCAATAAAGGACTCAAAATAGTTGTTTTAAGGAAGCTAAGTGTTCTACAGGAAAACACAGAAAGACAAGTCAATGAAATCAAGAAAATTATGCACAAACAAAATAAGAACTTTAACAGAGAAACAGGAATTATTAAAAAGAACTAAATAGTAATTCAGGAACTGAAGAATACAAAGATGAAATAAAACCTGCAATAGAAAACATCAGCAAAAGATTGGACTAAGAAGAGAAAAGAATCTAAGAGGAAGAATACAGGTCATTTAAAATTATCCATTCAGAGAAGACCAAAGAAAAAAAAAGAATGAAAAAGAGTGAAGAAAGTCTAGTGAAAAATGAGATATCACTAAAATAAGAAACCTATGCATACTGGAGTGCCAGAAGGAGAAGATAGGGAGAAAGGGACATAACGTTTATTGAAAACAATACTGGCTGAAAATTTCTCAAATCTGGGAACAGATTTGGACATCAAAGTTCATGAAACTCATAGACCTCCCACCACTAAATTTCAACCCAAAATAATCTCCTACAAGACACATTATTTTAAAATTGTCTAAAATCAAAGACAAAAAGTGCATTTTCAAAGCAGCAGGAAAAATAAAGTTCCTCACATACAAGAAAACCCCCATGAGGCTACCAGCAGATTCCTCACCAGAAACTTGCAGATTAGGAGAGAATAAGATGATATATTTAAAGTGCTAAAAGAAAAAACTGCCAATCAAGAATACTTGGCCCAGAAAATTTGTCCTTCAGAAATGAAGATGAAATACTTTCAGAAACAAAATATGAGGGAGTTCATAACAACTAGACCAGACTTTTAAAAATGCTGAAAGTCCTTCAAGTTGAAATAAAAGGAACCTAATAAGTAAGATGAAAACATAAAACACACTGGTAAAAGTAAGTATGTGGTCAAATTCATAATACTTTAATACTGTAATATGGTGGTTTGTTAACCACTTAACTATAGGATAAAGGTTAAAGCAAAAAGTACTTTTTAATTACAGCTATAATAATTTGTTAGTTGATACACAATGTAAAATTGCATATATTGTGACATCAAACATAATTGTTGGGGTGGGGAATAAAAGGATAGAGTTTTGTATGTAATTGAAGTTAAGTTGTTATCAGCATAAAACAGACTGTAGGGCTTCCCCGGTGGCGCAGTGGTTGGGAGTTTGCCTGCCGATGCAGGGTACATGGGTTCGTGCCCCAGTCTGGGAGGATCCCACGTGCCGCGGAGCGGCTGGGCCCGTGAGCCTATGGCCGCTGAGCCTGCGCGTCAAGGCCACAACAGTGAGAGGCCCGCATACTGCATAAAAAATAAAAAATAAAATAAAATAAAAATAAATAAATAAAATAGACTGTATATCAATAAAATGTTTTATGAAAGCCTCATGGTAACTACAAAGCAAAAACCTTCATTAGATACACAAAAGATAAAGAAAAGAAAAGCACACCACTCTAAAAATCATTAATTTACAAAAGAAGAGAGAAACAAAGGAAGAAGGGAATTACAAAATAGCCAGGAAACAAATTATATGAAATTAGTAGGTCCTGGCCTATCAATAATTACTTTAAATGTATATGGAATAAATTATTCAATCAAAAGTCATATAATGGGCCACCGCTGCTGCTGCCACCCCTGCACAGGAGCCGTCGCCATGCTCATGAAACCACTTCTGCCGCCACCGACTGAATCCAGCCGTGTGGCTGACAGGGGCTAGGTGCTCCAGCCTGGTGTCAGGCCTGAGCCTCTGAGGTGGGAGAGCCGAGTTCAGGACATTGGACCACCAGAGATCTCCTGACCCCATGTAATATCAATCGGTGAGAGTTCTGCCAGACATCTCCATCTCAACACTAAGACCCAGCTCCAATCAACGACTATCAAGTTCCAGTGCTGAACACGCTATGCCAAACAACTAGCAAGACGGGAACACAACCCCACCCATTAGCAGAGAGGCTGGCTAAAATCGTAGTAAGTTCACAGACACTGCAAAACACAACACCAGACACTGTCCAGCCCACTAGAAAGACAAAATCCAGCCTCATCCACCAGAACACAGGCACCAGTCACCTCAACCAGGAAGCCTACAGAACACACTGAAACAACCTTACCCACTAGGGGTTGACAACAAAAACAATAGGAATTATGAAACTTCAGCCTGTGAAAAGGACATGCCAAACACAGTGAGTTAAGCAAAATGAGAAGACAGAGAAATACACAGCAGATGAAGGAGCAAGGTAAAAACTCAGCAGACCAAAAAAATGAAGAGGAAATAGGCAGTCTACCTGAAAAAGAATTCAGAGTAATGATAGTAGAGATGATCCAAAATCTTGGAAATAGAATGGAGAAAATACAAGAAATGTTTAACAGGGACCTAGAAGAACTAAGGAGCAAACAAACAGTGATGAAGAACAAACTAAATGAAATTAAAAATTCTCTAGAAGGAATCAATAGCAGAATAACTGAGGCAGAAGAATGGATAAGTGACCTGGAAGATAAAATACTGGAAATAATTCCCACAATGCAGAACATAGAAAAAAGAAAGAAAAAAATTGAGAACAGTCTCAGAGACCTCTAGGACAATATTAAACACACCAACATTCGAATTATAGGGGTCCCAGAAGAGGAAGAGAAAGAGAAAGGGACTGAGAATATATTTGAAGGGATTATAGTTGAAAACTTCCCTAATATGCGAAAGGAAATAGTCAGTCAAGTCCAGGAAGGACAGAGAGTCCCAGACAGGAAAAATCCAAAGAGAAACACACCAAGACACATATCAATCACACTATCAAAAATTAAATACAGGGCTTCCCTGGTGGCACAGTGGTTGAGAGTCTGCCTGCCGATGCAGGGGACACGGGTTCGTGTCCCGGTCTGGGAGGATCCCACATGCCGCGGAGTGGCTGGGCCTGTGAGCCATGGCCGCTGAGCCTGCACGTCCGGAGGCTGTGCTCTGCAATGGGAAACGCCACAACAGTGAGAGGCCCGCGTACTGGAAAAAAAAAAAAAAAATTAAATACAAAGAAAAAATATTGAAAGCAGCAAGGGAAAAGCAACAAATAACATACAAGGGAATCCCCATAAGGTTAACTGCTAATCTTTCAGCAGAAATTCTGCAAGCCAGAAGGGAGTGGCAGGACATATTTACAGTGATGAAAGGGAAAAACCTACAACCAAGATTACTCTACCCAGTAAGGATCTCATTTAGAAAGGACAGAGAATATAAAAAAGAACTTTTCTAGGCAGAAAACACAAGGGAAGGAAAAGACCTATAATAACAAATCCAAAACAATTTAAAAAATGGTAATAGGAATATACATATCAATAATTACCTTAAATGTAAATGAATTAAATGCTCCAACCAAAGGACATAGACTGGCTGAATGGATACAAAAACAAGACCTGTATATATGCTGCGTACAAGAGACCCATATCACACCTAGGGACACATACAGACTGAAAGTGAGGGGATGGAAAAAGATATTCCATACAAATGGAAATTAAAAGAAAGCTGGAATAGCAATTCTCATAACAGACAAAATAGACTTTAAAATAAAGACTATTACAAGAGACAAATAAGGACACTACATAATGATCAAGGGATCAAATCAAGAAAAAGATATAACAATTGTAAATCTTTATGCACCCAAAATAGGAGCACCTCAATACATAAGGCAAATGCTAACAGCCATAAAAGGGGAAGTCGACAGTAACACAATAACAGTAGGGAATTTTAACACCCTGCTTTCACCAATGGACAGATCAACTAAAATGAAAATAAATAAGGAAACACAGGCTGTAAATGACACATTAAACAAGACAGATTTAATTGATATTTATAGGACATTCCATCCAAAAACAACAGAATATACTATCTTCTCAAGTGCTCATGGAACATTCGCCAGGGTAGATCATATTTTGGGTCACAAATCAAGCTTTGGTTAATTTAAGAAAATTGAAATCATATCAGGTATCTTTCCCAAAAACAATGTTATGACTCGATATCAATTACAGTAAAAAAAATACAAACACATGGAGGCTTAACAATACACTACTAAATAACCAAGAGATCACTGAAGAAATCAAAGAAGAAATCAACAAATACCTAGAAACATGCCACTCTATCACTTCGTCCCAGCTTACCCTTCCCCCTCCCTATGCTCCTTGCTTTGTGACCACCTAGAGAGGTGGGATAGGGAGGGTGGGAGGGAGATGCAAAAGGGAGGAGATATGGGGACATATGTATATATATAGCTGATTCACTTTGTTTAAAGCAGAAACTAACACACCATTTAAAGAAATTATACTCCACAAAAGATGTTAAAAAATAATAGCTAGAAACAAATGACAATGAAAACACGATGAACCAAAACCTATGGGATGCAGCAAAAGCAGTTCTAAAAGGGAAGTTAATAGCAATACAATCCTACCTCAAGAAACAAGAAAAATCTCAACTTTACACCTAAAGCAATTAGAGAAAGAAGAACAAAAATACCCCAAAGTTAGCAGAAGGACAGAAATCATAAGGAGGAGATCAGAAATAAATGAAAAAGATATGAAGGAAACAATAGCAAAGTTCAATAAAACTAAAAGATGTTTCTTTGGGAAGATAAACAAAATTGATAAATCATTAGACAGACTCGTCAAGAAAAAAGGAGACTCAAGTCAACAGAATTAGAAATAAAAAAGGAGAAGTAACAAATGACCCTACAGAAATAACAAGGTTCATGAGAGATTAGTATGAGCAATTATATGCCAATAAAATGAAAAACCTGGAAAAAATAGACAAATTTTTAGAAAAGCACAACCTTCCGAGACTGAACCAGGAAGAAATAGAAAATATAAACAGACCAATCACAAGCACTGAAATTGAAACTGTGATTAAAAATCTTGCAACAAACAAAAGCCCAGGACCAGATGGCTTCACAGGCAAATTCTATTAAACATTTAGAGAAGAGCTAACACTTATCCTTCTCAAACTCTTCCAAAATATAGCAGAGGGAGGAACACTCCCAAACTCATTCTACGAGGCCACCATCACCCTGATACCAAAACCAGATGTCACAAAAAAAGAAGTCACAAAAAAGAAAACTACAGGCCAATATCACTGATGAACATAGATGCAAAAATCCTCAACAAAATACTAGCAAACAGAATCCAACAGCACATTAAAAGGATCCTACACCATGATCAAGTGGGGTTTATCCCAGGAATGCAAGGATTCTTCAATATATGCAAATCAATCAATGTGATACAGCATATTAGCAAATTGAAGGAGAAAACCATATGATCATCTCAATAGATGCAGAAAAAGCTTTCAACAAAATTCAACACCCATTTATGATAAAAACCCTCCATAAAGTAGGCATAGAGGGAACTTACCTCAACATAATAAAGGTCATATATGACAAACCCACAGCCAACATCATTCTCAATGGTGTAAAACTGAAACCATTTCCACTAAGATCAGGAACAAGACAAGGTTGCCCACTCTCACCACTATTATTCAACACAGTTTTGGAAGTTTTAACCACAGCAATCAGAGAAGAAAAAAAATAAAAGGAATCCAAATCAGAAAAGAAGAAGTAAAACTGTCACTGTTTGCAGATGACATGATACTATGCATAGAGAATCCTAAAGATGCCACCAGAAAACTATTAGAACTACTCAATGAATCTGGTAAAGTAGCAGGATACAAAATTAATGCACAAAAATCTCGTGAATTCCTATTCAGTAACAACAAAAAAACAGAAAGAGAAATAAAGGAAACACTCCCATCTACCATTCCAACAAAAAGAATAAAATACTTAGGAATAAACCTACCTAAGGAGGCAAAAGACCTGTATGCAGAAAACTATAAGACACTGATGAAAGAAATCAAAGAAAATACAAACAGATGGAGAGATATACCATGTTTTTGGATTGGAAGAAACAACATCGTGAAAATGACTATACTATCCAAACAATCTACAGATTCAATGCAATCCCTATCCAATTACCAATGGCATTTTTCACAGAACTAGAACAAGAAATTTTACAATTTGTGTGGAAACACAAAAGACCCTGAATAGCCAAAGCAATCTTGAGAAAGATAAACAGAGCTAGAGGAATCGGGCTACCTGACTTCATACTATACTACACAGCAACAGTAATCAAGACAGTATGGTACTGGCACAAAAACAGAAATATAGATCAATGGAACTGGATAGAAAGCCCAGAGATAAACCCACGCACATATGGTCACGTTATCTTTGACAGAGGCAAGAATATACAATCAAGAAAAGACAGCCTCTTCAATAAGTGGTGCTGGGAAAACTTTACAGCTACATGTAAAAGAATGAAATTAGAAAACTTCCTAACACCATGCACAAAAATAACCTCAAAACGGATTAAAGACAAAATGGATTAAAGCCAGACATTATAAAACACTAGAGGAAAACATAGGCAGAATAATCTATGACATAAATCAAGGCAAGATCTTTTTCAACCCACCTCCTATAGAAATGGAAATAAAATCAAAAACAAAAAAATGGGACCTAATGAAACTTAAAAGCTTTTGCACAGCAAAGGAAACTAAATAAGACAAAAGGACATCCCTCAGAATGGGATAAAGTATTTGCAAACAAAGTAACTGACAATTTAATCTCCATAATATAGAAGCAGCTCATGCAGCTCAATATGAAAAAATCAAATAACCCAATCCAAAAATGTGTGGAAGACCTAAATAGACATTTCTTCAAAGTAGACATACGGATTGCCAACAAACACATGAAAAGATGCTCAGCATCATTAATCATTAGAGAAATGTAAATCAAAACCACAATGAGATATCACCTCACACCGGTCAGAATGGCCATCACCAAAAAATCTACAAACAGAAGTGCTGGAGAGGGTGTGGAGAAAAGGGAACCCTCTTGCACTGTTGGTGGGAATGTAAGTTGATATAGCCACTATGGAGAACAGTACGGAAGTTCCTTAAAAAACTGAAAATAGAACTACCATATCACTCAGCAATCCCACTACTGGGCATATACCCTGAGAAAACCATAATTCAAAAAGAGACACATACCACAGGGTTCATGGCAACGCTATTTATCCAGGACATGGAAGCAACATAAGTGTCCATCAACAGATGAATGGATAAAGAAGATGTGGTACATATATACAATGGAATATTACTCAGCCATTAAAAAGAATGAAGTTGAGTTATTTGTAGTGAGGTGGATGGACCAAGAGTCTGTCATACAGAGTGAAGTAAGTCAGAAAGAGAAAAACAAATACTGTATGCTAACATGTACATATGGAATCCTGAAAAATGGTACTGATGTACCTAGTGGCAGGACAGGAATAAAGACACAGACGTAGAGAACAGACTTGAGGGAGGGAAGGGTAACCTGGGACAAAGTGAGAGAATAGCATTGACATATATACTTTACCAAATGTAAAATGGATGGCTAGTGGGAAGCTACTGCATAGCACAGGGAGATCAACTCGATGCTTTGTGACAACTTAGAGGGATGGGATAAGGAGGGTGGGAGGGAGGCTCAAGAGGGAGGGGACATGGGGATATATGTATACATATATCTGATTCACTTTGTTGTGCAGCAGAAAGTAACACAACATTGTACAGCAATTATACTCCAATAAAGATGTGAAAAAAATAAAAAGGGGAATTCAAAAATATCTCAAAACCAATGAAAATGGAAACACAACATGCCAAAATGTATGGTATGCAACAAAGCAGTAAAAGAGTGAAGTTTATAGCAATAAACACCTACATTTTTAAGAGAACCACCTAACTTTTCTCAACCACCTAACTTTTCATCTCAAGGACCTAGGAAAAGAAGGACAAACTAATCTCAAACTTAACAGATCAAAGGAAGTAACAAGGGTCAGAGCAGAAATAAATGAACTAGAGACTATAGAAACAATACAAAAGATCAATGGAAATGAGCTGGGTTTTGAAAAGACAAATAAAATTGAAAACACTTTAGCTGGACTAAGAGAAAAAGAAGAAAGAAGACTCAAATAAATAAAATGAGAAAATGAAGAGGAAATATTAGAGCTGATAACCACAGAAATACAAAAGATCATGAGAGACTACTATGAAAGATTATATGCCAACAAAATGAATAATCTATAAGAAACAGATAAATTCGTAGAAACATACAACTTACCTACAGTTAATCATGAAGAGAAAGAATATATGAACAGACCAATAATAGGTAAGGAGATTTAACTAGTAATCAAAAATCTCCCAAAACAGAAAAATCCAGGACCACATGGTTCACTGGTGAATTCTTCCACACATTTAAAGGAGAATTGACACCAATCTTTCTCAGACTCTTCCAAAAAACTGAAGAGAAAGGAACATTTCCAAACTCATTTTATGGATCAGATACCAAATCTAGATAAGGACACTACAAGGAAAGAAAACTGCAAACCAATATCCTTGATGAATATTGATGCAAAACTTCTCAACAAATACTAACACCCCAAACAGCACATCAAACGATTACATGCCATGATCAAGTGAGATTCATCCCTGAGAAGCAAGGATAGTTCAGCATACACAAATCAATAATGTAACATCATATGATCATCTCAGTAGACGCAGAAAAACATTTGACAAAATTTAACCTTTAAAAACAACTCAACAAATTCAGTTTAGAAGGAATGTACTTCAACATAATAAAGATTGTATATGACATATCATATTCAACAGTGAGAAATTGCACGTTTTTCTCTAAGACAAGGAATAAGACTAGTGTGCCCATTATTTCCATTCCTATTCAACATAGTACTGGAAATCTTAGCCAATAATGGCAATATAAAGAAATAAAAGGTATCCAAATCAGAAAGGAAGAATTAAAATTGTCTTTTTTTGCAGATGATATGATCTCATATATAAAAAAACCCTAAAGACTCAAAAAAAAAAAGCCCTTAGAACTAATAAATGAATTCAGTAAATTTGTATTATGGAGTTTCCTCAAATGATTAAAAATAGAACTACCATCTGATCCAGCCATCCCACTTCTGGGTGTATATCCAAAGGAAATGAAATTACTATCTCAAAGAGATATTTTCACCCCCATGTTCATTGCAGCATTATTCACAATAGCCAAGATATGGAAGCAACCTATGTGTCCATCAACAGATGAATGTATAAAGAAGATGTGAGATATATATATACACAATGGAATATTACTCAGCCATGAGAAAGAAAGAAATCTGCTGCTAGTGACAGCATAAATGGAATTTGAGGGTATTATGTTAAGTGAAATAAGTCAGACAGAGAAAAGCAAATATGTACCATTTCACTTATATGTGGAATCTAAAAAAAGTGGAACTCAAAGCAATAGAAAGTAGAATGGTAATTACCAGTGGCTGAGGGATGGGGGGGATTGGGGAGATGTTGTTCAAAGGGTAGAAAATTCAATTATAGGATAAGTTCTGGGTATGCAATTATATACAGCATACTGACTATAGTTAGTAATACTCTACTGCATACTTGAAATACAATAGGAGAGTAGGCTTTAATGTTCTCACTACACAAAAAGAAAAGTAATTATATGAGGCGATGGATGTGTTCACTAACCTTATTATGATAATCATTGCACAATATATACATGTATCAAATCACGTTTACACCTTAAACTTTAACAGTGTTATATGTCAATTATATCTCTATAAACCTAGGGGGAAGCTTAGGAAACTAGGTGAGAAAATGGATACTAGGATTTTGCCAAGTCGAAAAGGTAACAAGACAGTGCTATGCTAGTATGAACTGTCAGCCCCAGGGCTGCTAACACTTCAATGTAGTGTTATGGGCAGCTGGTACACACAGTTGATGATCTCTTGAAGGGCTTGGCAGGTGGAAGTAAAGGAGAGGAAGATCAAGGGGGCAGAGTAAAAGGACACTGGGCTCACCTCCCCTCATGAACTGCAACTACCTATAGAGCAACTCTTCCTGAAATTGACTTGGGGACTAGCAGAACGGCTCTTCTAAAACCGAGGCTGTAAAGAAAGATTCACACAGAGTCTGGTAGGAAGGGAGGAGAAGTGATATGGTCAGGATCTGCACCCCTAGATGGAAATACAAAAGTGGAGGGGATATCACAGATTTGGGAATCCTCTCTGGAGAGTAAAGGGTTCAAGCCCCATATTAGGCCCCCACCCCTGAGGTCTGACACTGGAAGGATGAGTTCCCTTAGCTGCTCTGAAACCAGTAGGGCTTACCAGAGGGATATAAGAAACCATGCTCCACACTTCAAGAGCACACACACAGACTTGCTTACTTCCAGTCACAGAGTGGAGGCAGCAGATTGAAAACTGCCTGGGCCCCTACCCAGCTTGCCAGGATCTCCCAAGCATGCCCCTCAGCCTGAACTGGGCTCCTTCCCTAGCCCCTCTTGCCCTGGCACAGATTCCCACTAAGGCAGAGGCTGCCATTGCCAATGAGAGTGTGTCTACTTGGAGGGAACAGAGCCAGCTTGGACCTTGGCCCTGCCTCTCACTGAGGCAGAGACAGTCATTACCAATGTGCACAGCAGTGCACACACTTGGCAGGGAGTGAAACTAGCTCCAGGGCAGAGACTGCCATTTCCGAAGCTTGTGTGCCCATGCACTCTTGGGAGAAAGTGAAACCAGCTCAGTAGGGTGGCACTAACACCTCCAGCCAGGGAAGCCTCTAACCAGGGCAGTCGCACGAAGGAATATGTGAAAACAGCACAGAAGTGCAGACCCAATCCCTCAGGCACTGGCCATGCCCCCAAATGAGGCAGAGACTGTTTTCACACCTGGAAGAAACCCCAAAACTTCAGGTTCCTGCTCCAGCCCCTCAAGCCAAAACCCTTTCCCCAATAGGGTCATGACGGTAATTGAGCATAGAAGACCCAGCTTTCACATGGCTCTGGCTCTAGAATCCCCAACTCCAGTCCTACCTCCCACAAAGGTCGTGGTTGCCAGCACATCCTGGGGAAAGACCCAACCCATGCTCATTTCGGATCCAGTTCTCCCACTAAAGCCACTGGGCACATGCAGAGTACATAGGGATGCTCCCAAACAAGGACACACTCTCGACACCAGGATATGGCTCTGATCAGAGGATAGGTTTCACCTAATTTCACAGAGACAGAGGGAGTTAAACAAAATGAGAAGACAGAGGAATCTGTTTCAAATGGAAATTTAAAAAAAACAAGAAAAACAACCTGAAGAAAACAATTAATGAAACAGAGATAAATAATTTACCAGATAGAGTTCAAAGTGTTAATAATAAGAATGCTAATTGAACTTGGGAAAAGAATAGATGAACACAGTGAGAATTTTAATAAAGAACTGGAAAATAGGAAGAAAGGAGCTGAAGAATACAATAAATGAAAAGAAAAATACACTAGAGGGAATTAAGAGCAGATTAGGTGATACAGAAGAATGCATAAGCGATCTGGAAGATAGAATAACAAAAGTCTCCCAATCAGAACAGCAAAAAGAAAAAACAATTTTTTAAGGAGGACAACTTAAGAGACCTCTGGGACTACATCAAGCATATTAACATTCAAATTATAGGGGTTGCAGAAGAAGAAGGAAAGAGAATTTGATGAAATTATGGCTGAAAACTTCCCAAACTTGAAGAAGAAAACAAATGTCCAGGTACAGGAGTCACAGAGAGCCCCAAAGAAGATGAACCCAAAGAGACCCACACCAAGACATATCATAATTAAAATGGAAGAAGTTAAACATAAAGAAATAATTCTAAAGGCAGCAGGAGAAAAACAAAGAGTCACATACAAGGGAACTCCCATAGGCTAACAGCTGATTTTTCAGTAGAAACTTTGCAGACCAGAAGGCAATGGTATGATATATTTAAAGGGATGAAGGGGAAAAATCTACAATCTAAGATATTCCACTCAGCAAGGTTATCATTCAGAATTGAAGGAGAGATAAAGGGCTACTCAGACAAGCAGAAACTAAAATAATTCATCAATACTAAACTGACATTACAAGAACTGTTAAAAGGTCTTCTTTAAGTGGAAAAGAAAAGGTTATAACAAGAAGTAAGAATTTATAGGAAAAGAAAAATCCCACTAGCAAAGGCAAATAAATAGTAAAGGCTGTGAATCAGCCACTTAAACAACCTAGTACAAAAGTTAAAAGACTAAAAGTGTAAAATCAACTACAAATACAATAAATTTTAAAGAATAAACATAAAAATGTAACATATGACATCAAAAAAAAAAACCAACCCAAAATGTGGGGGAAATGTTCAATCTTTTAGAATACATTTGAACTTAAAAGACTATCAGTTTAAAACAAGTAGATATAGTTACAGGTCAACATATATGAACTCCATGGTACCACAAAATAAAAATCTGTAATAAGGCTTCCCTGGTGGCGCACTGGTTGAGAGTCCGCCTGCCGATGCAGTGGACACGGGTTCGTGCCCCGGTCTGGGAGGATCCCACATGCCGCCGAGCGGCTAGGCCCATGAGCCATGGCCACTGAACCTGCGCGTCCGGAGCCTGTGCTCTGCAACGGGAGAGGCCACAACAGTGAGAGGCCCACGTACCACAAAAAAAAAAAAAAAGAATCTGTAATAGACATTCAAAAATTAAATAGAAAGGAACATAGCATAACATTTAAAAACTCACCAAACTACAAGGGAAGAGACTAAAAGAAGTAAAGAATAGAGAAACTTCACAAGGGAATTCTATCAAGCTTATAAAGATTTAATACCTGTCCTTCTCAAACTATTTCAAAAAATTGAAGAGGAGGGAACACTCCCAAACGCATTCTAAAAGATCACCATTATCCTGATACCAAAGGCAAAGACACTACAAAAAAAGAGAGAAAATTACAGATCTATATCTCTGATGAATATAAATTTAAAAATCTACACCAACATATTAACAAACCAGAGTCAATAATATATAAAAAGGGATCATACATAATGATCAAGTGGGATTTATTCCATGAAAGCAAGGATAGCTCATTATCTGCAAATCAATGTGATACATCACATTAACAAAATGAAAGATAAAAATCACATGATCATTTCAATAGACACAGGAAAAGTACTTGATAAAATTCAATACCAGTTCAAGGTTAAAAAAAATGTCAACAAAGTTGGTATAGAGGGAACATATCTCAACTTAATAAAGGTCATAATGACAAACTCACAGCTAACATTATACTCAATGGTGAAAAATTAAAAGCTTTCCCTCTAAAATCAAGAACAAGACAAGGATGCTCACTCTTGCCATTTCTACTTAACATAGTATCAGAAGTCTTAGCCCCAGCAATCAGAACAAAAAAGAAAAAAAAAAAAAGAAAGAAAAGTCATCCAAATTGGAAGGGAAGAAGTAAAACTGTCACTATTTGCAGATAACTTTATATTATATATAGAAAACCCTAAAGTCTCCACCACAAAAACTATTAGAACTAATAAATGTATTCAGTTAAGTTGTAGAATACAAAATTAATATAAAGAAATTTGTTGTTTTTCTATACACTAATAAAGAACTACCAGAAAGAAAGCAAGAAAACACATTTAGATGCAATTGTAAATTCACATTTTGTGTTTCTTTTAGATGCAATTGTAAATTCACATTTACAATTGCATCTAAAAGAAATACCTAGGAATAAACTTAACCAAGGAAGTGAAAGACTTACACTATGAAAACTATAAGACATTAATGAAGGAATTTGAAGACGATACGAAGAAATGGAAAGATATTTCATGTTCATAGACTGGAATAATTAATATTGTTAAAATGCCCATACAACCCAAAGCAATCTACAGATTTAATGGAATCCCTATCAAAATACCCATGACATTTTTCACAGAAGTAGAACAAATAATTCTTAAATTTATATTGAATCACAAAAGACCCTGAAGAGCCAAAGTAATCTTGAGAAAAATAATAAAGCTGGAGGTATCATGCTCCCTGACTTCAGACTATATTACTTTATAACTATAAGGCTACAATAATCAAAACAGCATGGTAGGCACAAAAACAGACACATAGATCAGTGAAACAGAATATAAACCTGTTCACATATGGTCAATTAACCTATGACAAAGGAGACCAAAATACACTATAGAAAAAGACAGTCTCTTCAATAAGTGGTGTTGGGAAAACTGGACAGCTACATGTAAGTGAATGAAATTAGAACATTTTCTCACATCATATACAAAAATAAACTCAAAATGGATTAAAGACCCAAATATAAGACCAGAAACCATACAACTCCTAGAAGAAAATGTAAGCAGTACACTCTTTGGTATAAGTCTTGGCAAAGACTTTTTGGATCTATCTCCTCAGGCAAGGGAAAGACAAGCAAAAATAAACAAATGGTAATTCACTTTGTTATAAAGCAGAAACTAACACACCATTGTAAAGCAATTATACTCCAATAAAGATGTTAAAAAAAATCAATAAACCAAAATACAAATTGAAAAAATAATAATAAAAAATAAACAAATGGGATCTAATTAAAATTAAAAGCTTTCACACAGCAAAGGAAATCATGAACAAAATGAAAAGTCAGCCTACTGAATGAGACAAAATATTTGTAAATCATATGACTGATAAGGGGTTAATATCCAAAATATATAAAGAGCCCATACAACTCAATATCAACAAAATAAACAACCCATATCTTGGCTACTACTCTTTACAGTACCCAAGATAGGGAAGCAACCTAAGTGTCCATCAACACATGAATGGAAAAGAAAATTTTATATATATATATATATATATATATATATATATATGTACAATCAAATATTACTCAGACATTAAAAAGAATGAAATTTTGTCATTTGTAACAACATGGATGGAGTGTATTATGCTCAGTGAAGTAAATCAGACAGAGAAAGACAAACACGGTATGTTATCACTTGTATGTGGAATCCAAAAAATAAAACAAATTCATGAATATCAGAAACCAGAAATAGACTTATGGATGCAGAGAACAAACTAGTGGTTACCAGTGGGGGAAAGTGATGTGGGAAGTGGTAGATAGGGGAAGGTGTTTAAGAGGCACAAACTACTATGTATAAAATAAATAACATACAAAAATGTAGAGAACAGTGAATATAACAAATATTTTATAATAACTTTAATATGGAGTATAGTCTATAAAGATATCGAATTACTATGTTGTACACCTGAAACTAATATAACATTGTAAATCAACTATACTTTGATTTAAAAAAAAATTTTAAGAATGGTAGCTTTTCTATTTGTGAAACTTTTAGTGAAACTCTATACATATAACAAAAAGGAAAAAGTTCAACTATTTAAACTGCTGCCAAATGTACCAGTCGGCAGGGAGGAACCTCCCAAATCTGTGAGACTCTTGGCCTTGCCTTTGCCTTCCTTATAATGGCCTCCATTATTTGATGCCATTATTGAAAGTGTACAGTTGGCAAGAAAGGGGCATGCATCACTTGTGCAGTCTGCAGCACAATGCTCCAGTGCTTCACTTACTGTAAAGTCTGCTTTAGGAGACTTCTTTTCTTCTATATTATTTTCTTATCTCTCTAAAGATATAAAATAATAGTCTTTTTTAAAGAGTTTTATTGAGATGTAATTCATATATCATACAATTCACCCATTTTGAAGTATACAATTCAATGGTTTTTAGTATAGCCTCAGAGTTGTACAATCATCACTACTATCAGTTTTAGAACATTTTCCCCACCCCAAAAGAACTGTGCACCTTTAGTCATCACCACCCTGTCCCCCTACCCCCCACCACCAGCCCTAGACAAACATTAATCTACTTTCTGTCTCTATATATTTGCCTGTCTGGACATTCCACATAAATGGAATTATACAATATGTGGTCTTTTTGTCTAGTTTCTTTCACTTAGCATAAAGTTTTCGAGATTCATTTATGTTTTAGCACTTATCAGGACTTCATTTCTTTTTATAACTGAATATTATACCACTCTATGAATAGACTAGATTTTATTTATCCATCAATTGATGGACAGTTGGGTTGTTTCCACTTTTTGACAATTACGAATGTTTTTATGGTGTTATGTTATGAATGTTATATTGTTAGGTTGTTATGAACATTCATGTACAAGTTTTTGTGTAAATATATGTTTTCAAATATCTTGAGTATATATGTAGAAAAGGAGTTGCTGGGTCATGTGGTGACTCTATGTTTAACTGTTTATGAAACTGTAGACTGTTTTCCAAAGTAGTTGTATCATTTTCAATTCCCACCAGCAGTGTGTGAGGGTTATAATTTCTCTACAACCTCACCAACACTTGTTATTCTTTGTCTTTTTTATTATAGCCATCCAAGTGGGTGTGAAGTGGTATCTCATTGTGGTTTTGATTTGTATTACCCTAATGGCTAATGATGTTGAACATCTTTTCACAGGCTTATTGGCCATTTGTATATCTTTTTTGGAGAATGTAAAAGTATTTTGTTAACTAATTTTCTTTTTGTTTATTTTAATAGTTAAACATAATCATGTTTTTAAAGCCTTATCTGAGAAAAGCAATGCCTTAAAATCACACATCAATAATGAAATGAAACAATGCTCCGAATAACTTTACTGATATTGTTCTTTGCACTCAGAAGTGCCAGTGTTCTGTGAATGTCTACAGACACTACACAGTGAAGTGCAGAAAACACAAGGAATAATGTGTTTAGGTCACATTGTACACTGAGTTTTGTGATGGGTGACAAGAACACAATTTTGTGTCTTATTTGGGGAAGTTTAAAACAAAAGATAAGATCCGTCTACTGACCGAGTGGCAACTTAGTCTTGCTTCATCTGCCAGGTGTCCTGCAGAACTTTCACAATAGATTATAAGGAAATACTTTCAAGAACAGCAACAGCAGCAGTACCCACAGCCTTTTTGGAGGGAATTTTAAAGGCTTTCCTTTTTGGGCAATCAATTTGCAAAACTGAATTGGTGACAATATTATATGCATTTCAAAAAGAAGGCTAGCTACATTTAGGGTAGTGGAAGGAAAGCTGAAAAAAAGAAAACAAGGAAACCTGAACAACTGAAGCAATCTCAAGCAACTCTTTATTTTGATGATATATTTTATAAGTAAACAAATATCCAGGGGATCAGAAATGTATATAACTGGGTGAAATCAGGCATGAGAAACAATAGAAATTTTTAGTGTGCGTAACATTTCAGTTTGAGATGATGAAAAAGCTCCAGAGATGAACAGTGGTGATAGTTGCACAGCGCTGTGAACATACTTTATGTCACTGAATTGTTCACTTTAAAATGGTTAAAATGGTAAGTTCTATGTTATGTATATTTTACCACAAAAAAATTTAAAGAAATAATATAATTCATTTTATTTTATTTTTTTAGCATCTTTATTGGAGTATAATTGCTTTACAATGGTGTGTTAGTTTCTGCTTTATAACAAAGTGAATCAGTTATACATATACATATGTTTCCATATCTCTTCCCTCTTGCGTCTCCCTCCCTCCCACACTCCCTATCCCACCCCTCTAGGTGGTCACAAAGCACCTAGCTGATCTCCCTGTGCTATGCGGCTGCTTCCCACTAGCTATCTATTTTACGTTTGGTAGTGCATATATGTCGCAGACCTACTAGAGAATGGACTTGAGGATATGGGGAGGGGGAAGGGTAAGCTGTGACAAAGTGAGAGAGTGGCATGGACATATAATTCATTTTAAAAGACAGTGTTAATGCTTAGAATCAAAGCTAAAGGGAGAGCTGAAATACAGCCAAGAATGAGAGAACAGAATGTCCCCTACTGGAAATGCCTGGCATGGACACTAAGCATGAATAAGAGGGTCGTAGTCATCTGTGAGTGTCAGATCCTTGACTATAAGCTTTGCATGTTGTAAAAGGGAGGAAACAGCTCAATCCCAGTCAGTTCAACCACAGACCAAAGTCTTTGTTTTAAAAAATAGACCTTGTGTTTCAGCTTCATCTGCCATTCTATGTGAAGACATACAAATAAGCTATGACATGTTTTATTAATAAAATCTATTTGGATTTCTTGAATATATATATTTTTATATATAACCAAAACTTAAAGAACTCAAGGAAATTGGAAGACCTGGGATATTAAAAGACCTGGAAGTTTAGAAAATTTGAATCAGAAATCAGCTTATTGGAATTCAAGAGTCTGTGGGTGGAAATAGTACACAGAAAAATAGACAAATAGCAGAGAATGTGAGTATGTGAAGGGACCAAATTGAGAGGAAAACACTAAGACACCAATGGATGGAGGGCCAAGATATGAGCAGAACAAGAAACCCAAGGGTGGGGGTGAGGGTACAGGGGGGAAACATTTACATCCAACCCAGTAAAGGTCTGGAGATTTAAACCATGTGCTACTTCCTTCCGCCAAATGAGTGAAGCTTGCTAGTGTTGCTGTTAAATTGTTACTCTACTAGAAGCCTTACTACTGGTTCAGGAGCTTCCAGACCCTGCTGAGAGCAGAAATTGAACAGACAGCCTATAAATCAAGAATCTTAAAAGGTTTCTACATTCTAATTAAATATTCCCACTTCAGGGAATCTATTCTATGCAGAGAAAGCTTGTGCACCACTGTTTATCCCAGAACTGCATGGTTGTCACCCTAGACCCTGAGGGGTCACAGAAGGAAAACTATGGGCATGGTTGAAAGATGCAAAGTGCCTTTAACAGCAAAGGTGGCAGGACATCTAGGGAAGGTCATGCAAAGCAGGAGCTGAGAACACCTGAGCTCAGGCAGAGATCCCCATGCCAGGGTCCCTAAAGCACCCCAGGAGCTCAGATACTGAACACATGGCCCTTGTCAAGTAAAGATCCCAGCAGAATGAGAGGTCTTGGAAAATGGAGCCATGTGACTGCCTCCTAGCCAGGTGCAAGTACCTAGTGCCAAACTACCCTGCCAGATGGTTAAGACCTACTTCAGGAAGGGGAAGATGTCTCTCTCCAGCAGTCCACTGTCTGGAACCCACTCTGGGAAGCATCCCTGTCATGACCAGTAATTAAGAGCAACCAATATTCCCAATCAGAAGATAATGAGTAAACTACAGGACACCTATGTGATGGAATTAATACCATCATGAGGAGGTACTAATACGTATGCAGCAAAGCTCATGGGACATTATTAAGATTAGAGATCAGGATACAAAACTCTATTTAAACAATTGAAGTCAACTGATTCAAAAATAAGTAGAAGAGACTAAAAAAACATACTGAAATTTCAGGAGTGATTATCTGAGTTTATGGTAGTTATTTTCTTCCTTTAGTTGTCTATTTCATTTTTAAAGTTTAAAAGAATTTTGCAGAACTTACATAAGCTTAATAAAGCAATTTATCTTTAAAATATTTGTAAATAATTCATGTTTTTGAAAGTAAAGGCTATTTCCAAGAAAGCATTCTCGATGGTGACAAATGTTGAGGTACACTCCAGGATGGGTTACTGGGGGTGAGACCAGGACTGTCTGTACATACCCAGGGCAGAGCTCCTGGGCACAGGACACCCTCATCATGCATGGCTGTTGTGATGACTATTATAGGGGAAAACTGAAGGTCAGTGGAGATTGGAAGATGAGAAGGCTTGGAGGGCTAGCTAGGTGCAGATTGTGTGGTGTATCTGCCCCAAGGTAACAAGGGTTTAGCCATATGCATAGCAAACCAAGGAAGAACATTTGCGAAGGAGGTGGGTGGAGGCTGGGCAGGGCTCACACACCAAAGGAGCCCTGAGGCAAGGAGAGGCGCAGGAGTCAGTGCAGGAACCTGGATCTGGTGCCTATCTCAGAGCATCTGAGGCAGCCCTGAGCAGACCACTCCAGTGGCAGCATAGGGAAGTGGCCAGAATGAGTTCAGACGTGGGAGAAGATCCAGGTTGGCTGGTGGGACTGAGGGAAATGCACCGGTGGGAAGGACGGAGGAGCAGGGGCCCTCTTCCCTGTCTAGAAGTGCACACTGGCCAGGCTGGAATCAAGGTGGAGGAGAAGAGAAGGGAGAGAAGCAAAAGGGTGACCAAACCAGGCCTCTGTGAGCTGCAGCAGGCCTCTGCCTAGCATCCTCCCCTCTCCTGCCCACTTCATCACTCTGGTCAGAAAACGATAGTGCCTATGGATAAAAATACTATATTATACAGTTAACATTTGCAAAGAGCATAGATCTTATGTTGTGTTGTTACCACACATAAAAAATAATAATTTTGAAGGGGGCAGGAAGAAACTTTGGGAGGTGATGTGTATGTTTATGACTTCGATGTTGGTGATGAACCCTAAACTCACAGAGTTGTATATGTTAAATACACATAGCTTTTTACATGTCAATCATACTTCAATGAAATGATTTTCAAAAAAAAAGAGGAAGAAGAAAGAAAGAAAACCAGTTCTTCAAGAATCCACAGGGCACATACAACCTGCTGGAGGCCTGCAGCTCTCCCTGTCCCCTCCCAGGACTCAAGGGACACAGATCCATGCATGCCCACACATGCCCCCACCCAAGCCCTCCCACAATAGGTGGTCTCCACTGCGGAGCTCCCCCACTTGGTGCGTTTCAAACTCTGCCTCCCCACTGCCTGAGCTGCTGCTTTTCTTTCTAGTCTTTCCTCTTCTTTATTCCTGTCTCTCAGCCATCTAGGCCCAGCTGCTCTTGCCCTTTCACCTCCAAAATCACCTGTCTTTACATCTAGGTCTGGGGATGAGCTCAGGAGCTTTCAAACTCCCTGAAATTATACGTGTAAGTGTGTGTATGAGAACAACAGGCACTGAACGGGGTGGCCTTGCCATTCCCCTCAGGCTGACTAAACTTTAGCAGGTTCCCTCCAGACCCTAGGCCCCTGACCTCCCTTTTCTCAGAGCATTTACTTTAGAAAACTTGCCATTGTAAATCATTTCTCTTTACAAGAGATGTACATCTTTTTAAAAGCCTATTGACAATTTTACAACCCAGAAAAGTTTTTCTCAAGGTTTTGGAGCCATCCCTTTGAAATGTCATCATCGATGGAGACAGCACGCCTATTTCCCAGTCTCTCTGGTGAGTGGGTGCCTTGCTCGGAATTGCA
The DNA here is from genome assembly GCF_949987515.2 of Delphinus delphis. NCBI lineage: Eukaryota > Metazoa > Chordata > Mammalia > Artiodactyla > Delphinidae > Delphinus > Delphinus delphis. The sequence continues at coordinate 16,520,325 of NC_082685.1, forward strand.
AAACTACCTCCTGACACAAAGGCAGAAGTTTGTTTTACCTCAGGATAAAGCCAATTAGCAAACACAAATGGCTCTGCCTTCCCTCTAATGTACTCCAGTACTTTCCCACTAAGTCACCCCAGCACTTAAAAACTCTTCCCCCTCTGCCTCAATGGAGTTGAGTTCAGACTGAGTTCTGGCCTCTCTCCCCTATGGTGATAGCTATGAATAAAGTATTGGTTGCCTGTTTAACCTTCTCTGATGCAATTTTTGCTTTGAAAATACATAGATGCCTTCTTCTGAAGAGAAGAGCTTGGCTTCCACCAGACTCTCCCATGGGCAGTGACAATAGCCGGGTTCTCCAGTACCCACTGGCACCACTCCTGGGATAAATAACAAACTCTGTTTCAAGTCCATGCTTTATTCTGCAGGTTTGGGAAGTAAAATGTGCTGTCTTTTCTCTAGGTGTCCATTCATTCAAAATTCATTCCTCCCACCTGTTGTGGGCCAGACATACCCCAGGGATAGTGGAGCTCAGGCTATGAACACAGAAGCAAATGCACGCCTGATACACTGGAGGCTGACCAGTGTAGGGGAAGGAAACTGAGTGAGGGAAGTGGGGGGAGGGGGTCCCCTAGACCATCCCCTTTCTGTCCCTGCCTCTCTGAAAGGGACATTAGAGCCAACCTACAGAAATGGAGAGGTGAGCCCTGCAGACACGTGAGGAGGAATGTTCTGGCAGAAGCATTCTGAGTACAGAGGGTCTGAGGAGGAAGCAAGTGTGGTGTGTTCTGGAGTTGTCAGGAAGACTGGGGCAGAGTGGGGTGAGGCAAGGTGTGGTCTAAGAGAGCCTTGTGGGCAGCAGTGCAGGGCCACATGGGCCAAGGAAGGAGCTGTGGATTTTATTTTGAATCTCTGGGAGGTTTTGAGCAAGGGAGTGTTCCTGATGACCAGAGGCTTTAGAAGGATCTGGGTGGTCTATGCAGAATGGATTGCAAGAGGAAAGGCATGTGAGAGGATAGGTGGTGATGGCAAATGGAAAGGGCATTGTTTTTTAATGCCCTAACTTGGTGAAACAAAAAGTTGGCAAATTAACGATAATTCTCATAGTTAACATTTATTGAGCATCTGTTATATGCCAAACACTGTTCCAAACACTTCCATGTATTAACTTCTTTAATCCTCATATTAACACTATTAGGTGGGTTCTACTGTGACTCACATTCTATAAGTGAGGCTAAAGAAGTTACAAGGCTATGAAGCTAGTTCATGGTAGAGTTTCTAACAGACGGCACAAGCAGACCCTGATATGCATTCATTGGGAAACACCAGTGGGAGAAGTCAGGAGTGACACAGGGAAGGGAAAGTCACTGGTAAAGTGTGGGTTACTGAGCCAGCTGCTACTCTACAGAGCCCACTTGAGACTTAGGCCTACCGAGGGACACTTCTCTACCAGCTCTCATCCCACGGTAATGGAGGCTGGTCTCAGTATGAAGTCCCCAGCACTTCCAGCTGGCCCTGACTATGTGTGGAATGGGCCTGCTGAGCTCTCAGGTAGAGAGCCACATGGAGAATCTAGGTGGGTAGTCTTGGAGATCTGGCACCACATTCTCACTCTTTGTTTATTTTTCCCTGCAGCTCTTCCTCAAAGTTCTTTTTACTGGTCTCTAAAACCAAGAATCTGGGAACTTCCTCTCCATCATTGGGTCCCATCTCCTTCTTTCTTGGCCTCTGTCTGCCTCAGCTTTCACCAAGAGTCCAAAGGATGCAAAGGAAGCAAAAGTCCAAGGCATGTCCGCAGAAGGTGATGACTGCATCTTTTTGTGTCTCACTGAACAAATCCCTGAAGAGAGTGGAGGGCAAAGGCACCCAGTGAGGAGCACTTGAGTGTTTGGTGTGTGTTATATAAATGGGCCAAAGATGGCCTCTGTGTATCAGCTCCTAGGTTGTTTATTTCTTCACAGCAGGCTGCTACCCTTAGCTTAGAAGCCTGTGATCACGAAATTCAAATTTTTAATTATTTTTAAAATAGCTCAAACAAGCAAAGTTTTAGACATTCAGAGATTGCCTTTGTATACCTCCTTGAAACCTCATCCAACATCATTTAGATAAGGTCTTGCAGTTATAAGGCCCCAAGCTACTAAGGCACTTCAGAGTTCTCTGACCTAGAGACTCTCCATCGTGTTGCTAAGTGACATCACCTAAACACATAAGTCCCTCCTCTGATCCCCTTCCCCCCAGGAGTTCCTTTGTCTTCCTTCCCTTCTGGATAGGGGCCCCCATGCCATAAGCCTTTGGACAACCTCATACTGGGAGAGATTTCCCCTTGCATGTGGCCCTATTCATCCACTGTCAATAAAGCCTTTTATGTGTTACTGCTTCCCCACGGTCACCTTTTTCCTTGATCAGCCCCAAATCTCTTGAATGTTCTGAAGTGTGGGTAGCAGAAAGGATACATATTTTGCTGGAGGAGAAGTGGGAAGGACAGACCCCACTCCTTTCCCTATCTTTCCACCCACCATAGCAAGGGATGGGAGCCCCTCACAAATGGGAAGGGAGGCAGAGTTAGGGTCTGGTCCCTGGCCTCCCTACCAAGAAGGAGAGCAAAGCAAAGAGTTCAGACTCCAGCCATATGTCCGACTGACTTTCGCTGATTGTATGTGATGAGATAAATTACTGTGTGTCCTGGACAATACCCCTGAGCGTGTGCGAAAGGCAGCAACAAGTTTACAAGATGGATGGCTCAGTAAGTATGGAAATGTAGGGTTGCCTGGAGGGAAACAAAATGTTCACATAAGCAGACATTTGATCATAAAATTATCATGTCCAATAATGTTGTTCCAGGGAAATCTGGAGCAGAACACCCCAAAATCCAAGTGTGTTGACTACTGATCAAAAGTCAAAAATAATATACCATAAACAAATGATTGTGTGCCCCTGTATAATGAAATGAATGAACCTCTGCTACATGTAGCAACATGGATGAAACTCAAAAACATTATACTGAGGAAAAGAAGCCAGACACAAAACAGTACACAATGTATGATGTCATTTATATAAAGCCCCAAAACAAGCCAATTTATCTAATCCAGTTGTTTTCAATTGGGACAACTGGCCTCCCAGGAGATATGTGACACTGCCTAGAGATATTATGGGTTATTACAACTGGGGGTGCTACTGGCTTCTAGTAGGAAGAGGTCAGGGATACAGCTAAACATACTAAAAGACACTAGACAACAGGACAGCCCCCCACCACAGAGACTCATCTAGCGTCACATATCAATAGTGTGAGGTTGAGACCTCCAATCTAATCCATAGTGTCAAAAAGCAAATCAGGGTTGTGTGGGTTGATGATTGACTGAAAGAACATCAAGATCCCCTCTGGGGTGTTGGATATATTTCACTTCTTGATTGTGGTGGTCATCACACAATTATAAACACGTGTCAAAATTCACTGAACTGTGTATCTCATTTCACTGTATGCAAAGTATAACTTAATAATGTTGATTTTTAAAAATAATATAGACTTCTGTATAACTAAAGACAGTGAAGCCACCTACCTAGGTGTCTCCCAGTATATCTTCCCAAATCAATACAAAAAAAGGAAAAATTAAATCTACACAATGCCATCAGCATAATTTAAAGGCAGAGAATGTCAAAATTTCAAAGGAACTGTAAACTAAAAGAAGAAAATATTAGAGTTGATAAATGAATTCAGCAAAATTGCAGGATACAAGACCAACATACAAAAATCAATTGTATTTCTACACACTAGCAAAAAACAATCCAAAAGAAAAGAAAAGAAATTAAGAGAACAATTCCATTTACAATAGCATTAAAAAGATTTAAAAACCTATGAATAGCCAAGGCAATCTTGAGAGAGAAAACTGAGCTGGAGGTATAATGCTCCCTGACTTCAGACTATATTACAAAGCTACAGTAATCAAACAGTAGGATACTGGCACAAAAACAGATACATAGATCAATGGAACAGAATAGAGAGCCCCAAAATAAATGCACACACTTATGGTCAGTTAATCTATGACAAAGGAGGCAAGAATATACAATGGAGAAAAGACAGTCTCTTCAATAAGTGGTGCTGGGAAAACTGGACAGCTACATGATAAAGAATGAAATTAGAACATTTTCTTATACCATATACAAAAAATAAACTCAAAATGGATTAAAGGCCTAAGTGTAAGACCAGAAACTATACAACTCTAGAAGAACACATAGGCAGAACACTCTTTGACATAAACTGTACAAATATTTTCTTAGATCTGTCTCCTAAGGCAAAGAAACAAAAGCAAAAATAAACAAATGAGACCTAATTAAACTTAAAATATTTGCACAGCAAAAGAAACCATCAACAAAACAAAAAGAAAACCTACCACATGGGAGAAAATATTTGCAAGTGATATGATCTATAAGAGGTTAATATCCAAAATATATACAGTTCACACAACTCAATATCAAAAGAAGAAAACAACCCAAATAAAAAATGGGCAGAAGACCTGAATAGACATTTTTCCATAGAATGCATACAAATGGGCAATAGGCACATAAAAAATGCTCAACATTGCTAATCATCAGAGAAATGCAAATCAAAACATCAATGAGGTATAACCTCAAACCTGTCAGAATGGCTATCATCAAAAAGTCTACAAATAACAAATGTTGGCAAGGCTGTGGAGAAAAGGGAACCCTAGTTCACTGTGGGAATGTAAATTGGTACAGCCACTATGGAAAACAGTATGGAGGTTTCTCAAAAAACTAAGAATAGAACTACCATATGATCTAGCAGTTCTATCACTGGGTGTATATCCAAAGGAAAGAAAAACATTAATTCGAGAAGATACATGCACCCCAATGTTCATAGCAGCATTATTTACAATTGCCAAGATATGAAAGCAACCTAAGTGTCCATGAACAGATGAATGGATAAACAGTAAAATACTGCTCAGCCATAAAAAAGAATGAAATTCTGCCATTTGCAACATGGATGGACCTGGAGGGTATTATGCTTAGTGAAATAAATCAGACAGAGAAAGACAAATACCATATGTTATCACTTGTATGTGGAATCTAAAGAATAAAACAAACTAGTGAATATAACAAAACAGAAACAGATCCACAGATACAGACCCACAGATATAGACCCACAGATATAGAACAAACTAGTGGTTACCAGTGGGGAGAAGAAGGGTGAGAGGGGCATGAAAAGGATAGAGGATTAAAAGGTACAAACTACTATGTATAAAATAAATAAGCAACAAGGATATATATTGTCCAGCACAGGGAATATAACCAATATTTTATAAAAATTTTAAATAGAGTATAACCTATAAAAATTTTGAATCACTATGTTGTACACATGAAACTAATATAATATTGTAACTCAACTATTTTTCAATATTAATTAATTAATTAGTTTTTTAAAAAACCTCGGAATAAATTAGGCAAGGCAGAACAAGACTTGCACACTGAAAACTACAAAATATCACTGAAAGAAATTAAAGAAGGCCTAATAAATGGAAATACATTCTATGTTCATGAACTGGAAAACAATATAAGATAGCAACACTTCCCAAAGTGATGTACCCATTCAATGAAATTCTTATCAAAATCCCAACAGCCTTTTTTTTTCAAAAATGGAAAATCCAATACTAAAATCCATCTGAAGTAGTAAGAGAGTCAAATAGCCAAAGAAGTCTTGGAAAAAAATAAAAGTTGGAGGCTCATACACCATCTAATTTCAAAACTTTCTACAAAGCTATTACTTATTGTCACTTACTACAAAACTTACTACACATCAAAACAATATGGTACTGGCATAAGGATAGACATATAGATCAATGGATTAGAATTGAGAGTCCAGAAATATGCTCATAAACTGTAGTCACTTGGTTTTTGACAAGACTATTTAATGAGGAAAGAATAGTCTCTTCAACAAATGGTTCTGGGATCACTGTATATCCCAAACAAAAGAATGAAGTTGGACCCCTACCTCACACCTTATACAAAAATTAACTCAAAATAGATCAGAAACCTAAATATAAGACCTAAAACTATTAAACTCTTAGATGAAAACATAGGGGTAAATTTTCATGACCTTGGCAATGGTTTCTTAAATATGACAAAAAGGCACTAACAACAAAAGGAAAAGGTGATGAATTGGACTTCATCAAAATTAAACACTTTTGTGCATCAATGGACAGTATCAAGAGAGTGAAAAGACAACCCACAGAATGGTAGAAAATATTTGTAAATCACATATCTGGTTAAGGATCTAATAGCTAGAATAAATAAAGAACTTTTACAACTGAACAACAAAAAGATAACACAATTTAAAAATGAGCAAAGGACTTGAACAGACATTTCTCTGAAGAAGATATATAAATAACCAACAAGCACATGAAAAAATGTTCAACAACACTAATCATTAGGTAAATGCAAATCAAAACAACAGGGAGATACTACTACATACCTAATACTTAGAATGACCATAATTTTTAAAAAAAAAGTGTTGGCAAGAATGTTGAAACATCATGTTTCAAGTGGGAATGTAAAATGGTGCAGTCACTGTGGAAAACAGTTTGGTGGTTCCTCAATAAGTTAAAAATAGAATTGCCATATGACCCAGAAATTCCCCGTGTGGGTATATACCGTAAAGAATTAAAAACAGGGGTTTGAACTTGTGCCTGATATGTGCATAATAACACTGCCATGATAGTCATAAGTGTTACTGAACCAAACTTGGGTCCACTCATCCACACATAGTTAAGCCAATCTACTGACAACGGCTTATGGTGAAGGAAAGTGCAGCATTAATTGTAAGGCACCAAACAAGTAGTCCGCACAGCTGATTCTCAAAAGACCTGAACTCCCCAATGGGTTTCAGGGAAGTTTTTAATTTTTTTTGGCTGCATTGGGTCTTAACTGCTATGTGAGAGCCCTCCTCAGCTGTGGCAATTGGGGGCCACTCTTCATTACAGAGTTCAGGCTTCTCACCACGGTGGCTTCTCTTGCTGTGGAGCATGGGCTTCAGTAGTTGCAGGCTTCTGTAATTGTGACTCACAGGCTCTAGAGCACAGGCTCAGCAGTTGTGGCGCACAGGCCTAGTTGCTCCATGGCATGTGGGATCTTCCCGGACCAGGGCTCAAACACGTGTCCCCTGCACTGACAGGCAGACTCCCAACCACTGTGCCACCAGGGAAGCCCCCAGGGAAGCAGTTTTAAAGGCAAGGTGAGGGAGGGGAGTCTCAGGGTGTGTGATCAGCTTATTCACAATTCTCTGATTGGCTGATGGTGGGGTAACAGGGTGGTGTCACAGAGGTTAACATTATCAGGCTCCAGCCAGTCTGGGAGCTATGTGCTCATGGGCATCATGCAATTAACTTCTTCCATTTGGTGGGGGCTTTAGTATCTGAAAAACAAGTCAGGAATGTACATCAAATACTGTTATATATGTACTTCAGGGAGAAACTAAAGATTCTGCGACTCCCATATGGCTGATTTACTGTTTAAATTGTCACCAGTTCTCCTGGCCCAACTGCTATTTTTGTCACTACATATTCACATCCTTTCAATCTTTAATTCTTGAACCAGGCTTTGGTGACTAAAGGGAGGCTTTGGTGACTCAGGGGAGACCTGGGAGATTTTCTACAAACGAGAGGAAGGCAGAGGATTTGGCGGGGGCAGGGGGGTGGTGGTCTGTCTCAGGAAAGCCTCTTAGGGTCCTGCTCGGTTACAAAAGGTGGCAAAAACTCAAATGTCTGTTAACAGAGGAATGGCTAGACAAAATATGTTATAACCAGACAATGGAATATTATTCAGCCATAAAAAAGAATGACACACAGGTACATGCTACGACATAGATGGATCTTGAAAACACTATGGTAAGTGAAAGAAATCAGATACAAAAGACCACATAGTAAATGATTCCATTTATATGAAATAGCCAGAATAGGCAACTCCATAGAGACAGAAGACAGATTTGTAGTTGCCAGGGGCTAGGGAAGGAGGAGAATGAGCAATGACTGCTTAATGAGTATGGGCTTTCTTTCTGGGGTGATGAAGGTATTCTGGAACTAGATAGTGGTGACAGTTGCACAACATTGTGAATGTACTTAATAGCACTGGCTACAATGGCTAATTTTTTAAAATTTGTTAATGCAGAGTTCTTGACTATAGGATTTTATCCATATATCTATTCCTACATTAGTTATAGAAAGAGAACTATAGTTTTCATTTAACTGATTAGGAAAACACAGTATTTCAAAAAATAGAAACAAATGACTCACATAATATGGGATGTTAAAAACACAAATATTCTAATTTCCCAAAGTTTACCTTTTGCTAAAAGATTGTTAGAAATATTAATATTATAATAATTAAATTGACCATTATTGGCATTTATTTAATGTTTAGTAGCTTGTTAAGTTGTGCAGATTAGTGACCAATTGTGCATTATTTCATTTAATCCTCACAAATCCCCAATAATGTAGATTTTTAATTAATTGTATATCACAATCATCTTATGAAGATTGAATGAGATAAAATATGTACTGTACTTTTGTAAACTTAGAAGTGAAAGATATACTCCTGATATTATTATAAAATTTGTTTCTGCACCTATTAAATCAAAATTAAAAAAACAATTTAAAAACAAAGAAACAAAATTTCCTAGAAAAGTAGAAAAAGGACATGAATGGACAAAATATGTGAGATCTATATAAAATCTTAGTGGTCTTTAAACATTTGAAAAATTATTCATCCAACTCCATAATTAGAGAAATGCACATCAAAATACCACTGAAGGGCTTCCCTGGTGGCGCAGTGGTTGGAAGTCCGCCTGCTGATGCAGGGGACACGGGTTCGTGCCCCGGTCCGGGAGGATCCCACATGCCGTGGAGCGGCTGGGCCCATGAGCCATGGCCGCTGGGCCTGCGCGTCCGGAGCCTGTGCTCCGCAACGGGAGAGGCCACAGCAGTGAGAGGCCCACGTACCGCAAAAACAAACAAACAAACAAACAAAACATCACTGAGATACTATTTCTCACCTGTAGACTAGCAAACATTAAAATGTAAGACAACACATTCTTTGGTGAGGCCGTGGTGAAACATATCCCCTCATAAACTGCTGGTGAGGAGGCAGAATAACACAGCACTTCAAGAGCAGAATTCAGTAAACCTAACAAAACTATTATATGCAGTTACATTTCTTTGACTCACTTCCAGGAATCTACCCTGAAGATGTACCTCTAGCAATATAAAAATACATATGGACAAAGGTATTCATTGAAACATTGTGATTTCAAAATATTGGAACAACCTAAATGCCCATACAGCATGAAGAGGTTAAAAAGACACACTCTGGAATCCTGAGCACCCCTAGAACAGGATGGGAGACTCCATGAACAAGTGCAGAGCGATTTCCAGGATATATTGTGAGGTGAGAAAATCAAAGTTGCAGAAAAGTAATTTATAATAGGCTGCTCTGTGTGGGCTGCTCTTAACTGGCTGGTGTCTATTAATCCAAGATGACCAGATGGGGTGCCCTGGACAAAAGACAGGTCCAAGAGAGGCCTCAGTCCCCAAGGAGGTCCTTCACTGATGGGGACTGTGCCCCCTCCAAAGTGCAGACAGGCTTCTTCTGGAAGGGCACCCTGGGCCCTCAAGCAGGGCACAAACCCTCTGTAGCTCAGCCTGAACCATTTCCATGCTCCCGGGTGTGCTTGGGTCTCAAAAGGGGTGGTGTTTGGGTGGGGGGACAGAGAATCCTTTTGCCAAGAAGGTCTCTGACCCTCAGGAGGAAAATACATAATAAACAAGCAAACAAACAAATAAAAGCTTAATTCATCCAGATAAAACAGTAAATAATTTACAGAGAAACCATAGAAATTATTCATTTTAAGAAATGAAAAAGTTAAACTTTAGTTCTGTTCTGTGTCCAGTTCAGAGGGGAAGAAAGTGGAAGCAAGTGAGATGGGCTGGGGGAACACAAATTACACAGTGAACTCCAAGAAAAAAGACAAAAAGTGAAACGAAGAGCTGAAGGCAGGAAGAAAGACAGCTGGGAGTATGCTCTTAGCCGACACCAGGACTGAGTGCCCCAGGGCAGGGACACTGGGTCTCAAGCCGGCCCCTCAGTTGAGGAAGAAGCTTGGCCTTGTCCAGGCTCCCAGGCCAGTGTGCTCACTTGAGACCTCAAGTTCTTCCAAGATCTCTGTTGCCCCTTCACACCCGCCTTGAAGCCTGAAGAGGATGATGCCTGAACCCAAGCCCTCACCGTGGATATAACGTTCTAAAGGGACACAGATGGGAAGGAATCTGAGGGATCCTGAAGCCAGGAGAGTCGACTTGCTCAGGGACCCAGCGACCCACACCCAGTCAGTAAGAAAGCAGTAAGCTCACCTTGGCTCTTCCTTGACTTCCGATTTTCGTGGTCAGGGAGAACTTGATCCGATCCCAGGACCTATGTAGATAGCTGTGTGTAAGGCATCTGGCCTTTGCAAGTCTCAGTCTGCTCAGCTGGACAAATAATACCCTACCTCCTGAAAATAAAGTGTGACACAAAGCCAGCTGCTCAGGGGGAGCTTTGACTTCGGTATCATCACCACTGTTACCATCCTTGTGGCTTCTGATATTGAGTTGATGCCAAATCACACAGAAGTGGGGTCTGGGCTTATTGGTGTGTCTCAGGGACCCTCGATCCCCTGATTTAGTCTTCATATCTACCTCTGTCACAGACTCTTGCTCGTTTTCTCACCTACCATCTGGTTCAACTTCCTCACAATCTCCACATCTAGGTAGCATCTCCAATAAGGTGTAAAGTGATGGTCATTACAATTAGTTCATGGGAAATAGGTGGCTCTTAGCACCAAGAGAGTGGCTGCATTTGAGACTGTGACAGTCCCTGGGGAAATATGGGCAGCAGGGGACCCTGCTTTCTCTGTGTCAGCCAAGCCCTGCCACCACTATTAATCTACATATGACTTCCACCTCTGAAGCCAGGGTCAGGGACCTACCTCCAGCTTCAGGGTTGATGTTCAAGGAAGTCCACCCACCTCATCCTTTTGGAATTGTGAATCACTACATTGTACACCTGTAACTTACATAATATTGTACATCAACTATACTTCAATAAAAAATAATAATGGAAAACCACTTCTGGGAATGATAAACTGTGAGACCCTGGCATCAGAGATCCAACTGGTCACTATTCCCTTTCCTGGGATGCTGTGCTTGACCTTACTTCTCTTGGTAACTTGGCTGATGGGAGCACTCTTTTGTTTGAACATTGTCGTTTTTTTTTTTTATTGGAGCAAAATTCCTTTACAATATTTTGTTAGTTTCTGCTGTACAATGAAGTGAATCTGCTATATGTATACCTATATCCCCTCCCTCTTGGACATCCCTCCCAACCCCCAATCCCACCCATCTAGTTGTCACAGAGCACCGAGCTGAGCTCCCTGTGATATACAGCAGGTTCCCACTACCTATCTATTTTACACATGGTAGTGTATTTATGTCAAAACTAATCTCCCAATTTGTCCCACTCTCCCCTTCCCCCTCTGTGTCCACATGTCTGTTCTCTACATCTACGTCTCTATTCCTGCCCTACAAATAGGTTCATCTGTACCATTTTTCTGGATTCCACATATATGTGTTAATATATGATATTTGTTTTTCTCTTTCTGGCTTACTTCACTCTGTATTACAGACTCTAGGTCCATCCACATCTCCACAAATGACCCAGTTTCGTTCCTTTTTATGACTGAGTAATATTCCATTGTATATATGTACCACATCTTCTTTACCCATTCATCTATTGTTGGACATTTAGGTTGTTTCCATGATCTGGCTATTGTAAATTGTGCTGCAATGAACATTGGGGTACATGTGTCCTTTTGAATTATGGTTTTCTCAGGGCATATGCCCAGGAGTGGGATAGCTGAGTCATATGATAGTTCTATTTTTACCTTTTTAAAGAACCTCCATACTGTTCTCCATAGTGGCTGTATCAATTTACATTCCCACCAACAGTGCAGAAGGGTTCCCTTTTCTCCATACCCTCTCCAGCATTTATTGTTTGTAGATTTTTTGATGATGGCCATTCTGACAGGTGTGAGGTGATACCTCATTGTAGTTTTGATTTACATTTCTCTAATAATTAGTGATGTTGAGTATATTTTCATGTGCCTCTTGGCCATCTGTATGTCTTCTTTGGTGAAATGTCTATTTAGATCTTCTGCCCATTTCTTAATTGGATTTTTTTTTATATTGAGCTCCATGAGCTGTTTGTATAATTAGGAGATTAATCCTTTGTTTGTTGCTTAATTTGCAAATATTTTCTTCCACTCTGAGAGTTGTCTTCGCATCTTGTTTATAGTTTCCTCTGCTGTGCAAAAGCTTTTAAGTTTCATTAGGTCCCATTTGTCTATTTTTGTTTTTATTTTCATTACTCGAGGAGGTGGGTCAAAAAATAACTTATGGTGGTTTATGTCAAAGTGTGCTTTTTCCTATGTTTTCCTCTAAGAGTTTTATAGTTTCTGATCTTACATTTAGCTCTTAAATCCATTTTGAGTTTATTTTTGTGTATCATGTTAGAGAATGTTCTAATTTCATCCTTTTACATGTAGCTGTCCAGTTTTCCCAGCACCACTTATTGAAGAGGCTGTCTTTTCTCCATTGTATGTTCTTGCCTCCTTTGTCATAAATTAGGTGACCATATGTATGTGGGTTTATCTCTGGGCTTTCCACCCTGTACCAGTGATCTGTATTTCTGTTTTTGTGCCAATACCATACAGTCTTGATTGCTGTAGCTTTGTAATATACTTTGAAGTCAGGGAGCCTGATTCCCCCAGCTCCATTTTCCTTTCTCAAGATTGCTTTGGCTATTCGGGGTCTTTTGTGTTTCCATACAAACTGTAAAATTTTTGTTCTAATTCTATGAAGAATGCCATTGGTAGTTTGATAGGGATTGCATTGAATCTGTAGATTGTTTTGGATAGTGTAGTCATTTTTACAATATTGATTCTTCTAATCCAAGAACATGATAAATTCCTCCATCTGTTTATGTCACCTTTGATTTCTTTCATCAGTGTTTTATAATTTTTTGAGTACAAGTCTTTTGCCTACTAAAGTAGGTTTAGTCCTAGGTATTTTTTTTTTTTTATTAACATCTTTATTGGGGTATAATTACTTTACAATGGTGTGTTAGTTTCTGCTTTATAACAAAGTGAATCAGTTATACATATACATATGTTCCCATATCTCTTCCCTCTTGCGTCTCCCTAGTCCTAGGTATTTTATTCTTTTTGTTGCAATGGTAAATGGGAGTGTTTCCATAATTTCTCTTTCAGATTTTTCATCATTAGTGTATAGGAATGCAAGAGATTTCTGTGCATTAATTTTGTATCCTGCAACTTTACCAAATTCATTGATTAATTCTAGTAGTTTTCTGGTGACATTTTTAGGAATCTCTACGTATAGTATCATGTCATCTGCAAATAGTGACAGTTTTACTTCTTCTTTTCCAATTTGGATTCCTTTTATTTCTTTTTCTTCTCTGATTGCCGTGGCTGGAATTCCAAAACTATGTTGAATAATAGTGGTGAGAGTGGACATCCTTGTCTCATTCCTGATCTTAGAGGAAATGCTTTCAGTTTTTCACCATTGAGTATGATGTTTGCTGTGGGTTTGTCATATATGATCTTTATTATGTTGAGGTAGGTTCCCTCTATACCAATTTTCTGGAGAGTTTTTATCATAAATGGGTGTTGAATTTTGGCAAAAGCTTTTTCTGCGTCTCTTGAGATGATCATATGTGTTTTTTTCCTTAATTTTTTAATATGGTGTATCACATCGATTGATTTGCATATATTAAAGAATCCTTGCATTCCTGGGATAAATCTCACTTGATCATGGTGTAAGATCCTTTTAATGTGTTGTTGGATTCTGTTTGCTAGTATTTTGCTGAGGATTTTTGCATCTATGTTCATCAGTGATATTAGCCTGTAATTTTCTTTTTTTGTGTGATGTCTTTGTCTGATTTGGTATCCAGGTGATGGTGGCTTCATAGAACGAATTTGGCAGTGTTCCTCCTCTCCAGTTTTTTGGAAGAGTTTGAGAAGGATAGGTGTTAATTCTCTAAACGTTTGATAGAATTCGCCTGTGAAGCCATCTTGTCCTGGACTTTTGTTTGTTGGATGATTTTTAATTACGGTTTCTGTTGCATTACTTGTGATAAGCCTTTTTATATTTTCTAATTCTTCCTGGTTCCATCTTGGAAAATTGTACCTTTTCAAGAATTTGTCCATTTTATTGGCATATAGTTGTTTTTAGTAGGCTCTTATAATCCTTTGTATTTCTGCAGTGTCAGTTGTTATTTCTCCTTTTTCATTTCTAATTTTATTGATCTGCGTCCTCTCTCTTTTATTCTTGATGAGTCTGGCTAAAGGTTTATCAATTTTGTTTATCTCCTCAAAGGACCAACTTTTAGATTTACTGAGTTTTGCTATTGTTTTCTTCATCTCTATTTCATTTATTTCTGCTCTGATCTTTATGATTTCTTTCCTTATACTCATTTTGGGTTTTCTTTGTTCTTCTTGTTCTAGTTGCTTTAGGTGTAAGGTTAGATTATTTATTTAAGTTTTTTCTTGTTTCTTGAGGTGAGATTGAACTGCTCTAAACTTCCCTCTTATAACTGTTTTTGCTGCATCCCCTAGGTTTTTGGTCATCTTGTTTTCATTGTCATTAGTTTCTATGTATTTTCTTTTTCTTCGTTGATTTCTTTGGTGATCTCTTGGTTATTTAGTAGCACACTCTTTAGCCTCCATGTATTTGTGTTTTTTACAGGTTTTTTCCCTGTAATTGATTTCCAATTCATAGTGTTGTGGTCAGAAAAGATGCTTGATAGGATTTCAATTTTGTTAAATTTTCTGAGACCTTATTTGTGACCCAAGATGTGATCTATACTGGAGAATGTTCCATGTGCACTTGAGAAGAAAGTGTATTCTGCCACTTTCAGGTGGAATGTCCTATAAATATAAATTAAATCTATCTGGTCTATTATGTCATTTAAAGCTTGTGTTTCCTTATTTATTTTCTGTTTGGATGATCTGACCATTGGTGTAAGTGGAGTGTTAAAGTCCCCTACTGTTATTGTGTTACTGTCAATTTCCCCTTTCATGGTTGTTAGCATTTGCTTTATGTGTTGAGGTGCTCCTACATTGGGTGCATAAATATTTACAATTGTTATATCTTCTTCTTGGATTGATCCATTGATCATTATGTAGTGTCCTTCCTTATCTCTTGTAACAGGCTTTATTTTAAAGTCTATTTTATCAGATACAAGTATTGCTACTCCAGCTTTCTTTTGATTTCCATTTGCATGTAATATCTTTTTCCATCCCTTCACTTTCAGTCTGTTTGTGTCCCTAGGTCTGAAGTGGGTCTCTTGTAGACAGCATATATATGGGTCTTGTTTTTTATCCATTCAGCCAGTCTGTGTCTTTTGCTTGGATCACTTAATCCGTTTACATTCAAGGTTATTATTGATATGTATGTTCCTATTACCATTTTCTTAATTGTTTTGGGTTTGCTTTTGTGGGTCTTTTTTTTCTCTTGTGTTTCATGCCTAGAGAAGTTCCTTTAGCATTTGTTGTAAATCTGGTTTGGAGGTGCTGAATTCTCTTAGTTTTTGCTTGTCTGAAAAGCTTTTGATTTCTCTGTCAAATCTGAATGAGATCCTTGCTGGGTATAATAATCTTGGTTGTAGGTTTTTCTCTTTCATCACTTTAAGTATATCCTGCTACTACCTTCTGATCTGCAGTTTCTGCTGAAAATCAGCTCAAAACCTCATTGGGATTCCTTTGTATGTTATATTTTGCTTTTCCTTTGCTGCTTTTAATATTTTTTCTTTGTATTTAATTTTTGTTAGTTTGATTAATATGTGTCTTGGTGTGTTTTTCCTAGGATTTATCCTGAATGGGACTCTGCACTTTCTGGAATTGCACACCTATTTCCTTTCCCATGTTAGGGAAGTTTTCCACTATAATCTCTTCAAATATTTTCTCAGACCCCTTCTTTTTCTCTTCTTCTTCTGGGACCCCTATAATTCAAATGTTGGTGTGTTTAGTGTTGTCCCAGAGGTCTCTGTGATTGTCTTCAATTCTTTTCATTCTTTTTTCTTTATTCTGCTCCTCGGCAGTTATTTCCACCATTCTGTCATCCAGCTCATGTATTCGTTCTTCTGTCTCAGTTATTCTGTTATTGATTCCTTCTAGTGTATTTTTCATTTCAGTTATTGTGTTGTTCATCTCTGTTTGTTTGTTCTTTAGTTCTTCTAGATCTTAGTTAAACTTTTCTTGTATTTTCTCCATCTGTGCCTCCATTCTATTTCGGAGATTCTAGATCATCTTTACTATCATTACTCTGAATTCTTTTTCAGGTAGGTTGCCTATTTCCTCTTCATTTATTTGGTCTTGTAGGTTTTTACCTTGCTCCTTCATCTGTGACATAATTTTTGTCATCTCTTTTTTTTTTTTTTTTTTTGGTGGGTGGGATTGTGTTCCTGTCTTGCTGGTTGTTTGGCCTGAGGTTTCCAGCACTGGAGTTTGTAGGCTGTTGGGTAGAGCTGGGTCTTGGTGCCAAGATGAGGACCTCCAGGAGACCTCACTCCAGTGAATATTCACTGGGCTCTGAGGTTCTCTGTTAGTCCAGTGGTTCAGACTCAGAGCTCCCACTGCAGTAGCTCTGGTCCAGCCCCAGGCTTGTAAGCCAAGATCCCACAAGGTGCACGGGGCAGCAAAAAAAAAAAGAAAAGGAGAACAATAACAAAAGTAAAAAATTAAATTAAATTAGAAAGCAAACATGTATGTTAGAAAGAATAAAACATATATAGATAGATAGATAGATAGATGAAACAACAACTGGAATGTAAAACAGAACCACAATAGTAAAAAAAGAAAAGAAAAAGAAAAAAAAAGCAGGGAAAAAGGCCTTGGCTGTGGGGGGTGGGGAGGCGGGGCTTAAGTAGGGGTAGGATTTAGGTGGTGGATGGGGCCTATGCTTAGGACCCACAGGGCCAGAAAAGGCCCTGAGGGGGTGGGGGTGGGGCTTAAGCTCAATGCAGCCAGAGGGAACCAGGTGTGCCTCTGGCCTTGGAGGGGAGAGGACCAGGTCCAGGAGCCCAGCAGGCTTCCCAGGGCCAAGTGGGTGGGGGAAATGCCCAAGGCACCTCCCCTGATCCCCTGACCCCACATGGTCCCTGCTGCCCACCTCTCCTCCTCTTACCCCCTCTTCCCTCTCTCTTACACCCTTAGGATCCCCACAGCTGAGGGGGCCTCAGAGGACAGAGGACCAGGCCCAGGAGCACAGCAGGCTTCCTGGGGTCTGAGTGGGTGGGGGAAACACCCTCTGCACCTCCCCTGATCCTCCAATCCCAGAGAGCCCCCCCACCATCCGCCTCTCCTCTTCTTCCCCTGCCTCCCTCCTATGCCCCTAGGACCAGTGCGTCCTGGAAGGGGCCTCTGAGGGCGGAGGACCCGGCCCAGGAGCCCTGCAGGCTTCCTGGGGCCTGACTGGGCAGGGGAGATGCTAGGCACACTCCCCCATAATCCTCCAAGCCCCTGAGGGTCCCTCCAGGCATGGGAACGCCTCCCCCCTCTCAGCTACCCCTCAGGGGCGCTTGCTTGTCCTGTCCAGCCTCCACTTCTTCTCTCCCCTCACTCCCCCCTCATCCTACCCAGTTGCTTGGGGGTTACTACCATCTCCTTGGGTGTTGTGGTCCCTCACCAGTGTCCAGCAGGTGCCCTAGGTGTGGGGAGATGGGACCTCCACATCCTCCCCTGCCACCATCTTGACTCCACCCCTGATGGGAGCACTTTTGGGTACACCAGAATCCCTGGAATTACTTGATCCAAGTAGCTGGTCTCCCCAGCATAAGAGCAACAATGTCCTGAGCCCACTGCCCATCTTGCTTGGGTCCTCCCTTCTCTCAACCTTCCTCACTCCCATGCTCACATCTACAGTCACACTTGGATGCTTAAGGCCCCTGCAGAATATATCAAGACCAGCATTCTTCTCACAGTCCCCTGGGGCATATTCACTCATCCAGTTAAAAACAGATATTGAAAAGATTCATAGTGATTAGTGGTTTTAGCTTTGGTTCAGTTCATATTTCAGATCAAGAATTATTTGAAGATCTAGTTCAGATGGTAGTTCAACTGAGAGGTGTGTGAACAAAGAATATTGCCTGCCACTTCAGTTAACAAAGGATGTTGTGACCATAAAGCCATCAGCCACTGCACCCACCCTTCTCCCCATCCCCACCACGCCACCCCGCCATAGTGTATCCTGAGGGGAATTCAGGAGGGAGAAAAAGAGGATTCTGGCCTTAGATAGTTAAGGTACATATCAAAGGGATAATTTCAGTGAGCCCAGACTGTTGCATCTTCCCATACATAGAAAAGCAATAAAATCATTAACTTGAGATGTCTGTTTTTTTGTGATTAGCAGCAATCTTTTGATGTCCCACTACACAGTTTTATTTCAGCAAAAACTCCAATATATCTTGGCTCTTCCCTGTCGACTGAAAAAAATGCACAACGTGAGAGTTGTGAGCTAAGTTTTACTGGGCCCCAAATGAGGACTATAGCCCAGGAGACAGCATTTCATATAGCTCTGAGGAGCTGCTCCCAAGAGGTGGGGGGAAGGTCAATATATATGTGATTTTGGTGAAGGGGAAGCATGTGCAATCAAGCACATAGTTTTTTCAGAAGCTTTCTGCTGGTCCCATGAAGGTCACTGCTGGTCACAAGGAGCAGACGTCACCATGAAGGATTTTAGTGCTTTTCTGGTTATGAGGAGATACAAGAATTGGGCTCATAAAATCGTCTCTTGAAAATATCTAACTCTCTGAAGACTTGTTCTGCCAGCTTTTCCAGAGTACAGAGGGCCTCATTCCTGATCTCTACACTGAACTCCTTTCAGGGTATGTTGAAGGTCAGCAGCTGCAGCAGCTCATAATTTGATCCTTGTAAAGGTAGATGGCAAGTGCTAATTTGTAGGTGATCCCTTATCTCTTTGGAACAGTCCCTCAGAGAGATCTGACAGGCTGTATCCCAGGCTTAAGTCCTCAGTAAGTCTGCCCAATAAAACATAATTCTCAGCTTTTAGGTTGTGCATTTTCTTTCAGTTGACAGTTGCTATATCCAGTCCACAAAAAAGAGAACCCCACACCCTCCTTCTGTCTTCCTGGCCCAGGAAATGAGTGGGGTGCGGAGAGGAGGACAGGGTGGAAGGGCTTGGAACCTAGTGGAAACAGTCCCCTGACCTCCCTCTTCCATGGCGGGGGAGTTGTTGCTGGGAAGAACTGACCTCCCCAGAGCCTATGTTGCCCATAGCCTTGTGTCCAGGTGGTGCCAAATAGCAGCTCAGCTCAATGGAATATGAGCAGAAGAGCTGCCTGTCACTTCCAGGTTGGGACAGTGGAGATGCAGGTGGGAACCTGGGGCTGGAGTAGAGTGGATTCCAAGGAGAGTGGGGGACCTTGGGGGTCTGAGGGTAGAGGGCTTCTATATCTTGACTGGAGGAGTGGTTACATGGGCACATTTGTCAAAACTCATTAGTTGGTACACGTACATTTTATTGTATGTAAATCATACAATATATGAATGAAGCTAATTCTAAAAAAAATAAAATAACCTGGGCAAAAGAGCTTTACCAACTGTAAAGAGCTGTGAAAATCAGTGATTCATGATTTGTCCAACTGTACAATGTGAGTATAGAATTCTGTGGACCTCCTCAGATACAGGGTTTATGCTGGAGCCCAGGCTGGGACTAAGGAAGAATTGGCAGCAAAGGGCTTTATCTGGGTGGGAAGTCCTAGACCCTGCCCAGAAGACAGGAATCCAGAGTTAAGTGTGGACAGCCAAGGAAAGGAATGTAGACATTGAGCAGGAGTGGTGCTCTGCCCTGGTCCCTACTCTGGGTGAGGAGGCAGGAGCCAACAGTGCAAACAGAAGTGCATAGAATGGTGTGAATTACTCTCAATTACAGCAGCAGGACAGAGCATTGCCCTGGGCATGTCCCTACTACTTCTCCATTTAAACTCCCTCCCTGTACTGTCTTTCTGCTGTCTTTCTACCTGCACCCTACAGTCTGAGAACCTCCCAGGATGGAAAACCAATCCTACTCCTACTTCTGTGCTTACCTCTGCCGTGGCCCTTTTCAGCCCTCGGTCTAAAGCCCAAGTCTTTCCAATGTGTGGAACCTCCTGGGATCTAGCCCTGCTCGCCTTCCAGCTGCCTTCCCAGTCCTCAGCCCTGATTTCCATTCCTGTGTGACTCTTTGCAGTTCCCCAAAAGTACCACTTCTTCTCATCGAGCCTGAGCGGGGGAACTTCCAGGAGGTTCTAAGAACAGGTCAGCTCTGGTGGTGCCCTTGGCTGCCTGGAGTCAGCAGCCACGTGAAGATGTAAGCAAGCTGTGCTGTGGCCTGTGCAGTCATGGTGGCAGCAGCCATAGAGATCTGGGGAGGGGATGAAAAGGGAGAGGGAATCCTGAGACACGGAAGCAGCTATAACTTTGGTGAGGTCAGCATGGTCTGAGGGAAGTGGGCCAGGGCTGCACTCTTCACTCTTTCTGGTAGTCCACCCTCTCCCTAGAGGATGGGGAGAGCTGCTTTCAAACTGGTGTCATCTGCATAGACTAGTATTTACTCCTTGACAAGGGGAACTATGTTGGCAGCTCTTACAACCACAGGCATCAGGCATTATCACTCTCTCTCTAGTAGTAGTGGGAAACTGAGGCACAGAGAGATGACATCTGTTGCCCAAAGTTCCAGGCCTGGAATTTGAAGCTATGCCTCTGGCTCTAGAGGCCATGCCCCTTACCACCAAGCCATACTGGCTCTGATCCTGGCACCTTGATCCTGCAAGGTGCATGTGGATAAACTACTTCCTCCCAGGCCATGTAATTGAGGCCTGGCCCCTGGGGCATGCTGCACGGTCCTCTAGATTCTCTGCATGTCAGCAAGCTGGATGCAGAACCATTAACTAAGAGCCCAAGAATCCCAGAGGATGGGAGAACCATGGAATAGAAGGAGTCTGGCCCCTTCCTCACTCTCAGAGGGGAGCTGCCCAGGACAGCTGCCCAGTCAGGAACATCTATATGGGTTTAAATAACTGAGAAATCAACTTTCCTTGTATTAAACCCCGATGTTTTTGTTTTTTTTTTACTAAGATCTATTTGTTACAGCAGCACACCTTAGCTTATTTTTAGTTGCAAAGGAGAAAAACAGTAACTTTATAGTGGAGAAACCTGGCAGATATGACCTTAACCAAGCAATCAAGATTAACATCACCAGTTGATATGACATATCAACATCATGTAACTCCTGATAAGATGCACTGGGGCTCTGTACCCATGTTCCATTTCATGCAAGGCTACAAGACACATCATTTCTGTGGGATTCTTGACAAAAAGACATAGCCTCAATCTTATCCTAAGAAAACTTCAGACAAGCTCAAATTTCTGAAAAACTGGTCAGTAAAATAAATACTCCAGAACTGTCACAGAGTGTGGGAGACTGAGGAGACATAACAACTAAATGCAAAGAATTGGATCCTGGACCAGAGAAAGGACATTAGTGAAAACTGGCAAAAGTCAAATGAGGTCTATTAGTTAGCAGTATGCTTTCAACGCTAACTTCCTGGTTTTAGTAATTGCAGTGTGGTTATGTAACATGTGAATGTAAGAGGAAGGTGG
Source organism: Delphinus delphis (assembly GCF_949987515.2). Taxonomy (NCBI): domain Eukaryota; kingdom Metazoa; phylum Chordata; class Mammalia; order Artiodactyla; family Delphinidae; genus Delphinus; species Delphinus delphis. The sequence goes on from NC_082685.1 coordinate 16,542,079, forward strand.
GTGAGGGGGTACTAGAACTCTCTGAACTATTTTTGAAACTCTTTGAGAAATCTAAAATTATTTCAAAATAAAAAACTAAAATAAATAAATGAAAATGAATGTGGTGATGAGCTACCATCAGATGGCCTTTCTGGTGGCTTTGGTCTTAATCATCATCAGCAAGCCTGGACAATAAGGACCCACACTGGGTTACACCTTTAAAAGTTTTTATTACAGAAAACCCCATTCTTCCAAGTCCAGCTCAAGGCCCCCCTTATTTACTAAAACTGGGCTTCTGTGCATATTGGATTGAATGGTTTTCTTGCTCCCTGGGTATCTGCTGTGGAGTTGAGGACTCTGCCTTTGATTGTAGTTCTCTGAGAGGAGGGGCTGGGCCTCTGTAGCCATGTTCCATTCTGCACAAGGCTTAGAGACACCTAGTCAGCAGGGCACTGACAGCATTATGCCCCTGCCTGGGAGGTTAGGCAGGGGAATCTGACAACTTTCAGCAACCCCTGTGCACCCACTTTGGGTCTGGTGGTGACAGTGTCCTAGACAATGTCACTGTGGGCCTGAGACTACAGCCAGTTCAATTGCTGAAGAGCCAAATATCAGTGCTGGGGTCAACACAGGGCATTATGGCTGCCCCCCCCCCCGAGTGTGAGCATGGGGACAGTGGCATGTTGATCCCCAGAAGTGCAGGGCTGTAAGCAAAAGATGCCAGCAAGGTGGAAGGGTCTGCTTCTCAGAAGCAAATTAGACAGGGATCAGGGAGGTCCTGAGAGCCCACACACAAAGGTGCAAAGATTTCAAAGGCAAGTAACTGGGAAGTGGTGCTGGACAGTGGCTTGAAGGAAGCCCAGCCCAGAACATATCAGGACAGATTTGGTCATTGAATGAATCAATGCTTTAATAATAAGGAATAATGTGGCTATCACAGGGCATTACCTGGAAGGCTGTGACTGCTACTGCTACTCACTGAGCAGTTAAACAGGGGACAGGAGGGTTTGAGGGTGCAGATCTCAGAGCAGCAACCTCAGCAGGAGAAGGTTGCCAAGGGTCAAGGGTGTGAAGAAGCCTTTAGAGCCAGTGTCACTGGTGGAGCTTGGGGGAGTGGGAGTGGGTGTTGAGGAGGCATCGGAGCTGTTTTCACACTTAAACTTCAGGAAAGTGACTCCTCCAACCGTCCGATTTCCAGTAGCAAGGAACTCACAGGTGGAGTTGCTGACATTGGAGCAGCCTTTCAGCACGAGCTTCGTCTCTGTGAATTCAAAAGAGACAGTAAGGACTTCACAGCCCCTTCGCCCTTCCTCCCCAGTCTTCTCAATGACCTGCAAGAGCTGAAACAGGTCTGTTCCTGACACAGGAGCTTGGAAGGAGCCCAGGATCAAGAACACCAAATGGTAATGGCAGAGTGGCTGTGGAGGTGAGGGCCTAGATACCCTTTCCAAATCAGTCCTGGAGGAAACCGAGGCTCCTGGAGGTGGATGCGAACATGAGCTCACGGGTTAGGGCCAGAGTTGAACCTGAGACTGAACTCTTCAGTGTTTTCCTGAGTAGCTGGCAGGTGGTGAAATCCAGGGACAGGCTCAGACCCTCCGTAGTCCTCTGCTCTCAATCCAGGAGGGAGTCAGCATTTCAGACCTGCTCCTGGCCTCCCCTCTTCTAGGCTCTACTTTCCATCCCCACTCCTCTCTGGACCTGAGTTCTCTCTGCCTGAGTTTTCCCTGAGAAGAGGGAAAAACAGCCAGAGGGGATGCAGAGAGACCCCTGTGTCTTAACTCTCAATCTGTGTTGTGATGTGTTTAACCCCGTTTTAAGGTGCAGGTCCTAGGAAAAGACAAGGGAATTTGCAAAGAAGATGTGACTGTGATTGCAGCTACCTTTTACTGAGTACTTACTGTGTGCCAGTATTGCTCTGTAGGCTGCAAGTCAAACAGCCCTGGAGGAGAGGCAGCTCACAGGGGAGGAAGGGGCTGGAGGAGGTGACTGGCTACTTGTTAGAGGCGGGGCTGCAATTTGAGTTCAAGACTGACTCCATACGTGCTCTGAGAAGGAGGGGGAAGCCTCCACATCCCAGTAAAGAAAGCAATTCGTTGCTGCTTTAGAGCAAGTATCAGTGCTGGAGGTTGAATTAGAGTGTGTTAGGAAGATGTGTTGCCTGGCACATGGCTACAGTATTTTTTTTTAGCATCTTTATTGGAGTATAATTGCTCTACAATGGTGTGTTAGTTTCTGCTTTATAACAAAGTGAATCAGCTATACATATATCCCCATATCCCTTCCCTCTTGTGTTTCCCTCCCACCCTCCCTATCCCACCCCTCTAGGTGGTCACAAAGCACCAAGCAGATCTCCCTGTGTCATACAGCTTGGGCAAAAACAAAAACAAAATCCTACATTTATGGTGGCTTTGATCTGTCTGGCTTTCAGATTAAGTCAAAGGTGGCGCAGTGGTTGAGAGTCCGCCTGCCGATGCAGGGGACACGGGTTCGTGCCCTGGTCCGGGAAGATCCCACATGCCGTGGAGCGGCTGGGCCCGTGGGCCATGGCTGCTGGCCCTGCGCGTCCGGAGCTTGTGCTCCGCAACGGGAGAGGCCACAACAGTGAGAGGCCCACGTACCGCAAAAAAAAAAAAAAGCCTTTTTTATTTATTGGTTTTATATTGTATGATGGTTAATTTGTATCTCATAATGGTTAATATCAAATTACTTTTGTAGAAAAGAACAGTTGGTTGGGTTTTTTTTTTTGAGAGAAATCATCAGTATTGTTTATTTTCAAGTTTGCAATGACTTTTTTTAAAGTATGAAATGCTGTATTGGTTGTACACCACCACCGCAGGGGAATAGATCATGGCTAAAATGTTAAATAGATTTTTTTAAATTTTGTTGTTGTTGTTGTTCTTTTTTCAATTAGTTGGATATTAAAGCCCCGTTTGACTCTTCCTTCCAGGTGACCCAAGCTGTCATAATCCAATACCTCTCAGTGACATGCAGAGAAGGGAAGTATACATATAAAAGGAAATAAAAGTCAGACCCACCCATACCTACAGAACAGCTCACCCTAGTAAAGAAATAAATGTCAGGAGTGACATGATGCCCTTAAACGAGCCTGGCTTGATTGCAAGCCATAAGAGAACAGGGTTCAAGAGACCGACAGCCCAGGAGGAATGAACTCTGGACTGAGGTGGCAGAAATAGCAACCAGCTCAAAGCTACATTAACAGCCTCCCTATCTCAAAGGCATCCTGACCTTATTCCCTCTTCTTACTAACCTCCTCCAGACCTTTTTTGTTAATCCAGAATTTATGATCCAAGGCATGACATGTTTTAAACTCAAGTCCCATAAAAAGGAAATGACATACCATTCTTAAATTCTGCAATTAGACTGACACATCTTTCTTCTTTATAACATTTCCGGGTTGTCTCATTACAGGAAGTTTCACTAGATCCATAACATGCAGAGCACCCTGTGTTGCTGGACACCTCTTCCTGTGGGGGATCTGGGTAGAGTAAGAGTCATTAACTCAGAACAGTGTTATCACAAATATCACGGTACTGCCTTGGGTGGAAGGGGAAAGGCAGACAAAGACGCTAGCCAGAGAGACCTCGCAGGGTCTCTCTGCATGCTCAGGAATCTCAGATCCTGCCATAAAAATACCAGTCATCCCATCCCATGTCCCACCAAAATATTTACAGCACACAACCTCACAGACCTGCCCTTACAGGCCATCCAGTCTTCAAGAACTGTGGTCAGTGAGGGTGTTGGGATGAGGAGGGAAAGGTAAGATTTTGAGCTAAAACCAACCTATAGCTAATGTCAACGGTAGCCAGCTATTCTGAACATTAGCCAACAGGTGTGTGACTATTACTAAATCTAGCTCCGAACAAACGAACACAGGCCATTATTTAACAACGTGACTTGGATAAAAAAAAAAAAATTACATTGAGACTCAGCTCTGCTATTAATGAACCATGCTCTATGACTATGGCCACATTTTCTCCTCTTCAAAAAGAAGGCTTTTTTCCCTGGTGGCGCAGTGGTTGAGAGTCCGCCTGCCGATGCAGGGGACATGGGTTCGTGCCCCGGTCCGGGAGGATCCCACGTGCCGCGGAGCGGCTGGGCCCGTGAGCCATGGCCGCTGAGCCTGCGCGTCCGGAGCCTGTGCTCCGCAACGGGAGAGGCCACAACAGGGAGAGGCCCGCGTACCGCAAAAAAAACAGAAGGCTTTGATCTAAGCCAACAGTTCTCAAATGGTGGTCCAGGGACTCCTGGGGATCCCTGAGACCCTTTCAGGGAGTCCACTAGGTCAAAATCATTTTCATGATAATACTAAGATGTTCTTTGCTTCTTTTACTCTCTTTCTCTCATGAAAATACAATGGAGTTTTCCAGAGGCTACGTGACATGTGAGATTGCAACAGACTAAGAGAACAAGCAAATCTGAGAACCCAGCTGTATTCTATTAAACCAGAAATTAAGGAGCTTTGAGAAAACATGGAGCAATGCTATTCTTCCCACTAAATATTTTTTGTTTTGGAAAATAGTTATTTCTATGTAAAAACAAATGTTATTAATGGTAACATGTAATGAGTTTTATTATTTTTTAGTGAACTAATAAATATTTTTAAAATTTCTTAGCCTTATTTTTAATACAGTTAATATTGATAGATATAGTCCACAGAAACAAACGTTATTTGGAGTCCTCAATAATTTTTAAGACTTAGAGTCTTGAAAGAGGTCCTGAGGCCACACAATTTGAAAGCTACTAATGAGCAGCTAGTAACCTCCCACACATCTCGGAGCGCTGTGATTTCTGTCTTTACTGAGAAAGGGGAAAGCATGGTAGTAGCGCTGGTTTTCCTCATTTGTTTCTCAAGTAGTTGTTGTATGTCAGCAGTTAATGTTACCCAAATATTCACTGAAGTGCCTAGACTTAAGATGTCCACCCAAGAGTGAGAACCATAGGTAGCGCAGGAAGGGACGGAGCAGGGAGGACAGAGGAAGGATGTGGCCAGCACCCACCTATGGTGTCGTTGGTGTCATTGCACGCCTTTCCTTGGCAACACTGGCTTGCAAAATGGAAGGTTTCATTAGCAGATACGTGGACTGTGAAGGTCTCAGCCACGCTGCAATTATCCGCAGAGCAGGCCTTATCCTCATACCATGTGATGTTTTCTCCTACACAAAGGCAAACACAGACTGTCAGTCCTGGGTACAGAGCGTTCAGGGAGGGCAAAGGTCCTGAAGAGCAACTGCTTTAGGCAAGGGCAGAAAACACACCCTCAGCTCAATGCAGTTTGGGGGACACTGGAGAGGGTTTCCTGCAAAAAGAAAAATCCTTCTCCATGAGGTAGTTCCTTTGTTTAGCAAGAGATTATCAGAGAAGCAGCTTAAATTCCAGGTGAAAGGCTGATGGGGAGCTTAGAAGTGGGTGGTTCAGGTTGACACACCCAGAACCCACTGAACAGTCTTAGCATCTAAATATAGACAAGTAGATGTGATGGGTCTATGTGCAACACGATGTTGAACCTGAAGTCAATCAAGCTTCTAGACCAGAGCTATCGAATATGGTAGCCCGAGCTCTATGTGGCCACCTACAAATCAGTCCTCAGTCACACTAACCATATTTCAAGTGACCAATAGCTACATGTGGCTACCACATAGGACAGCATTGACATAGACATTAACATCACTGAAGCAAGTTGTACTGAACAGCATGAGTGCAGTTTACAGGAAAGACCAGGAGTAGGGGAACAAGTGAAATGACATTACAAAGAAGCAATCAAACACAGCCAGAATATAAGACAGCTACAGGATAAATGGCCCCATTTCTCCAACAAATCAATGGGATTGAGCAAAGAAAGTGGTATTAGTTATTATTAAACAAATTAGACACAATAGACCTAACAGCAAAATGCAATGTGAGGATTTTGTTTGGATCCAGATTCCAATGCATCTACTAGAATACATCTTTGAAACACTTGGAACATTTTTAAGGTGGCCTGGGTATTACAAGAAATTTTTAAATTATAGTTAATTTTCTTAGGTGTGATAATTGTATTGTAGTTATATAAAAAGGGGAAAAAAGTTCTTATCAGAGATGAATAGTGAAGTGTTTATAGGGGAAATAACATGCTATCTTGGGTTGCTTTAAAATATTATGGGGAGAGGGTAAATTAGGAGTTTGGGATTAAAATATACACACTACTGTATATAAAATAAATAACCAACAAGAACCTACTGTATAGCACAGGGAACATACTCAATATCTTGTAATAACCTATAATGGAAAAGAATCCATTTTCCTAAAATGGAAAAGAATTCATATATATGTGTGTCTGTGTGTGAATCACTTTGCTGTACACCTGAAACTAACACAACATTGTAAATCAACTATATTTCAATAAAAATTTTAAAAATAAAAATAAAATACTATGGGGAAAAAATAGCAAAATGTTAATTGTTGACACAGGATGGTGGTTACATGGGAGTTCATTATAGTCTTCTACCTGCTTCTGTGTGTGTTTGAAATGTCCATAATAAAAAGTTTAAAATAAGTCAAAATGCTCTGAGAGAGAGGTAACAATCATGCCAGCAGAACACCCTAGAAGGAAGTCTGAGTGAAAATATGTTGGATCTGGAACAGGAAGGAACACTGAGAAGAGGGAAAGGGGGGCAGAAAATGGAAAAATGAAAACACCTAGAGCAAATTGCCTGCTTTGTAATGTAGCTAAGAGCTGCCCCTGCTTCTCACGTTCACTAATACAGGTCTAGCATGAAGTCTGAGTCAGGTGCCGCAATTCCAAGGAGCCACAGGGCTTGTCTGCTTGCTTGGCTCTACCACTGTTACTGACTCCTGCATGCTGCTCCTCCTGAGAGGCGCCTTCATGACCCCCTCTCTCCTTGCACAGCCCAGCCTTAGCCTTGCTTTCCTGGCCAACCCCTCCAGCACCTGCCCTGTGCAAGTTCCAGAAATGGGAATGATGAGCATCCCCCAGGCTCACCTAGAGAAAAGTTCGTCAAGAAAGTGGTACAGCTGATACTGGCATTTGCGGGACACTCAACGGCATTTCCGTAAACACAGGGGTCTGTCAACGAATTACACTGCACACAACTCAAGGATTCTGGGAAGACAAGATGTTCGGTATCGTCAACATTCAGGAGACATTTACAGAGTGTGCTCTGGCCAAAGCACTGCACTCACCTCAGCGTAAAAGAATAGCCAGGATGGCATCCCTTCCCTCTGGGGTCCCCCAAACTTTAAGCTGTGAGATGGAGCCACCCCCATTAAGTTTATCCCCACTGTCCACCATTCGCCATTGGGAAGACCCAACCTTGACCCATAGCACTGAGTGGTACCACAGGGGGCAGTGTGCACAGAGAGGTCTCATGGCCTCCACTGCCCACACCTTGACATGAGAGGTCACATGAGGGGATCCCAGGGCACCAAGAGTGAGAAGACCGTGGTGAGGTGGAAAGAGGGGTCTTCGTTCCAAAAGGGGGCCATGTGGTTTCCCTCACCTACAGCTGCAACCGTGAGCATGACGATGATACCAGCGAAGAGGAAGCCCTTCATGGTGCTGGACGTATGTCGTTGAGGATGAGGACTGTGGCCGCGGAGCCTTAAGCCAGAAGAGACACAAAGAGGGCAGTCTGGGGAATCAGAAGGCTGCTGGGGAGTGATATTCCCTAGGATTGCAATCAAACTTCAACAGACCCAGCCCATCCTTGTGACAGAAGGAATCAGCATCCTCAGCTGGGAGCACCGAGCCAAGATGTAGATTCCACCCTGCCCTTATACCCACAAAAGTCGGGTTTTCCCAATCCTAGATGCCTGCAAAGGCGTCCACACACAAGTACAAAACACAGCCCAGGGCATTTCCTACAGAGCCACTATGGGTACAAAATGGGCAGAAAGATGACTGCCAACCCCACTGAGGATGGGAGACCAAGAAGAACGCTGGGCTTTCATGTCCCAGAACATAATGTCCGTCCTGTAGGTGGTATCTTGCCACATTCACATAATGCATAGGAGCTCTGTCTCTTGCCATCGCCACTCCAACAAGCAGGCACATATTGAGCACTTACTCTTGTTCCAAGCACTTATGTGCATTGATTCATGTAATTCCTCCACCCAACAGGCAGGTACTATTTTTAGCATCACCTTATTTCAAAGGGGAAATCAAGCCCCAGAGAGGTTAAGTAAAGCACTCAAAGTCAAGGTTGCACTCCTGGGAGGGGTTAGAGCTAGATTTGGCCCAGGCCTCTAACCACACTGACTCTAACACACACGACCCCCAAAGCCCCGGACCTGGACATGCTCAACCTACAGAGCTCAATCAGAAGCCCCAGCACACTTCTGACTGGTCTGTCATCAATCTCTCTGCACATGAAAGTCATCAAATAGCTAAGGTTTAGCTGTATTTATTAAGATCCTGGGAGTTGGGGGTTAGCAGATGTACACTCTTATATATAGGATGGATAGACAACAAGGTCCTACTGTATAGCACAGGGAACCATATTCAACATCCTGTGATAAACCATAATGGAAAAGAATATTTTTTAACATCTTTATTGGAGTATAATTGCTTTACAATGGTGTGTTAGTTTCTGCTTCATAACAAAGTGAGTCAGCTATACATATACATACGTCCCCATATCTCCTCCCTCTTGCGTCTCCCTCCCACCCTCCCTATCCCACCCCTCTAGGAGGTCACACAGCACGGAGCTGATCTCCCTGTGCTATGCGGCTGCTTCCTACTAGCTAGCTATTTTACATTTGGTAGTATGTATAAGTCCATGCCAGCTGGGACAAAGGGAAAAGAATATTTTTTAAAAAAGAATGTCTCTATGTGTATAACTGAGTCACTTTGCTATGCAGCAGAGATGGGCACAACATTGTAAATCAGCTATACTTCAATTAAAAAAAAAAGATCCTGAATCAGAGCTCCTAGAATTTTAATTTGCCCGTGTATCAAAAAGCATGGAAGGGAAATGTCTGGGTCTGCACTGAGCCCTTATTCATCGTTAGCTCATTTATACTATGAATAGTAACCAGGAGCTACCTGTGGCTACTTACCTTTGGATTCACTGAAGGAATAAAAAGGAAAGATACTGTTTCTCAGTCACCAGCCATGTTCCAGTGCTCAGTGGCCACATGTGGCTGGTGGCTGCTGTATTGGTCAGTGCAAGTATGGACCAAGTCCCAGGCCACAGTGCTGCTGTAAAGATTTTTGCCCACTCCACAGCTGAGAAAACTGCAGACGGAGGGATAATGGAAGCTGCCCAAGCTCACCCAGCTTGTAAGACGAAAAGTGGGACTCCATTCAGGGTCCTTCCAGGTCCAAAGCCGAGTTGTACCATAATAGCTGCCACTTACTAAGGAGCAACTGACTTTCATTAGGAGCCACCGCCTGCATCTCACCTCACCACACCACATACACATGCTCCCCCACATACACACCACAGCACACACACACATACATACACTCCACACCCATACATACACACAGCACACACACACACACACACACACACACACACACACAAACACTATGATCCCCTAGTTAACTGATTAAGAGTCGGTGAAAAGAAAGAGACGTTAGCCCCAATGGAGGGAGACAGACAGCCCATCAATTATCTAATGGCCCCAGTAGTTAGAGATCCTAGGAGAAAAATTAAGTATGTTTGGTTTGAAGCTTGTGGCAGTTGTTCTGTGCATTGCACCCTGCATCCCCCAATGCCCAGTCACCACTCCAGGCCCAGAACCCCAGTAGAGAGAGAGGTTCAGGGGTTGGGCCCCCTGGGAAGGGCCTCTCAAGCCTTGTAGGTGTAAAGGAAGAGGAGATGGGAGGGCAAGAAAGGAGGGTAAAGAGTACACAGCAGCCACATCAGTTAAGTGCACAAATCACCTCGGCCCTGCGGTATAGACCTGATGATTCGCCTCATTTTCAGAGGGAAATAATGGAAGCCCAGAGAGGTCAGGACCCTACCTAGGGACATGTAGCAGAAGAGGCAGATCTTGGAGGTGGCGGGACTCAGGGCCCTGTGCACCACCTCTGCAGAAGAGAGGAGCCAGTGAGCTGGGGGTCAGGGCAGGGGCCCCATAGGGATAATGAGACCAAGTACATCTGTACACCCCTTTGCAAAGTCCTTCCTATTCATCCTATTGTTGGACATCTTCAGCTGTCTGAGAGGGTCTTACCTTAATTGTTCTCATCTTACACAGAGGAGCAAGAGCTCACAGAAGCTGTGAGAAGGACGCAGCACCACACACACACACACACACACACAGAGCAAACCCCAGCACCTCTCCACTCCAGCCTTCCCCTTCCCGGGCACTGCTGGAGGAGCAAGAGAATGCCAGGAGAATGCCCTGGACCCCAGCCAGCGCTGAATGCCCTTCCCCTGCTTTCAGCTTCTCCCAGGCTGGGTCCTGTCTCACAGCCCAGACCCAGTCCCTTACCTTCTCTGTCTGGCCCAGAGATTGCCCCGAAGAAGGTGGATCCTGGCAGAAGGTTGGAGAAGGTGTGTGAGGGCCCTTATATAGCAGGTGGCTGCACAGTCAGAAAGCACGGCTGCCTACAGGGAGGGGCTTCTGGGCCAGACTGGGCCCTGCCCAACCCTAGGGACATAGGTGGCTTAATCCTAGGCAGCGATGATGTTGGTCAACTCTCTGAAGCCTCCAGGAATTGGGAGAAACTTTGGTCAAGACCTGCCTTTGGCAAAATGTGCAAGAGAGCAAGGTGTGTCCCTGGCACTGTCTCATGTTGGCTGTCACCCACCAGATGGATTCTATGACCGGTTAATGTGTCACAAGCATCCCCTTATCCCAACCTGGTAAAGCTCTCACCTTGATTAGCCCATTTACAGCTGAGGAAACCAAGGCACGTAAGAGAAACATAACAGATTTGCCCAAGGTTACACAGCTGGGACAGGGTCAGAACTCAGAATCAGGTTACATGGGGTTTGTGTGGCTCGGGAAAGGGTCTCAGGTACCCTTGGGAAAGTGTTTGAACTTCACTAAGTCTCAGGGTCCTACAGACAAGACGAGGATAAACTCACTGGGTAAACTTACAGGGTAGAGGGACCACAAAGTCCCTGCCTGCAGGATGCCCTATGCACCTCAGTGAGGGGCCTACAGCTACAGCTGCTGCAGCTTCCAACACCCCAGGCAGTTTGTCTGGCAGTGCTGTCTGGGCAGCCACTGTTGGTGAGAGCTCAGGTCAGCCCAGGATTCTCCCAGCCCCGCCCTCACATTGTGCTGTGTGTGCTCCTGGCTTTGAATGTGGATTTGAGTTCCCTTCTCTCCTGCTCTTCCTGCCACTTCAGATATTCACACTCACTCACACACACACAGGCACATGCACACACTCATACACACTCTCTCTCACACACACACACACACACACACACACACACGGGATGGGTGGGGGACTGAGGATTCAGGGGTTGGGGGTACGCATCACACCAACATCTCCAGCCTACAGTTAAACCTTAGAGATCCCTGCTCTTGAAAATACTCCTTGTTCATTGCTGTTCACTCTGTGCTGGTCTGTAGCTCAGCTCTCCCTCTTTCCCCAAACTCATGCATTTATTCAATATTTTTGAAGGACCCACCATGCATCAGGCCCACTCCAGGCATTTGGGAGGTATTTGAGCAAAGAGACAGAGACTTTGCCTTCCTGGAGTGTAGTCTAGAGGGGGAGACATGACATAAACAAAGCAATAAATAAGCAAATTACAGGGTAGATTAGAATGTGGTGACTGCCCTGGCAAAGAGACAGAGAAGAGCAAAGGTGAGGGATCAACCATACTGGGGGAAAAGGGGGCACATGATTCAATTTTAAATAGAGAGGTCTGCATTGGTCTCATGGAGAAGGCAAAATTGGGGTCATTTCTATAAGCAGAGCCTCTGGCCATCTCTTGTTTTCTCCTTTCTTCCTCTTCTGTCATCAGTCTGACTACAACAGCAATTTCCAAAACAAAGGTAGCTCTCTCCCTAACAGAATCCTATTCAATCTTCACCATAGCCAGCTGGCAGGGCCCAGTGGGGGAAGTGAGAGCAGGAGCAGCCAATGGGATGTGGGTGGGGGAGGGTCTGAGGATAGAGGAGTTGAAGAGCCCACATACGCTGCCTTTGAGATAACAGCCCTGGGTGTGTGTGGAGGGGGGTGGGGTGGGGGGGTGTTGGGCTCCAGTGTCTAGCCAAGGACAGACCGGAAAATCAATCTGATCAATGTTAATTCTTTTCGGAAGGTCTGGGTCTGAATACAGACTTTGCTCCTCATGTCCCGTAAGTTACTTACTAACCTGGCTTGCTGGTCCTGAGCTTCCCATCTGTAGAAAGAGAACAACAGACTGAAGAAACACCTGCTGATGATTTCATCCTGGAATCCTTACCCTGTTCCATTGTGTTTTTTCCAGTGTCATCTAACAGTAATGCCACGGGGGCCTTTGATCTTGTGTGATGCAGTGGCAATCCCTGAGCTGGGCTGTGCATGACCACTAACAGCAGGCCTGGGTCTGCCCCTCCCAAGGCCCTGGGCAAGATGAGTATCATTATCCCTTTGACAGATGAGGAGACTGAGCCAAGAGAGGCCTCTCTTCCAGGTCTTCAGATACCAGGGCCAACACAGCTTATGTGGGACCAGCCTCTGCCCATAGAGTTGAGAACATCTACCCAGCTCTCCTCCTCCCTGTTCCAGGGTCACCTCTCTGTCATCACTGTGGGGCTATCAGGGTCCAAGGGCTGGGGTCAGTCACAAGGTATTATAAGAAGACACCCTGCTAAAGCAAACCCTCCTGACTAGCCAAGAAGTCCAGGGACCCAAGAGAGACAAGGTCTCAACACACATCCCAACTTTTGCTCTTAAACTAAGGACAGTGGGCACACCTCAGTCACCCTGGCTCCATTATCCCCTTAGAAGAAGACAAGGCTGGCTGTCCTTATGACCACTCTGTGGGGCAATCTGGGACTCACTTGGATCCTGGAGAGTTATCCTAGGGTGTGAACCAGAACCACTGTGGGAAATGGGCTTCTCCCATTTCCCTCGATCATTAGCAGACAAAGCTTTGAGGTGAGTTCTTAGAAGAGTCCACTCTGTTTTGGAATAAACATGCAGAGATGTGCAGGATCAGGACAGGATGGCCAGAGCAGGAACTCCAACAGGTGTCCAAGCTGAGAGCTAAGCAAAGGGTTCAGTCGAGAACCTCCACCCCTGCTTCGTCTGTTCTCCATCTATGTTTGCTTCTGGGAGCTTTCATTGACTGGCTTGTTCCTCCACCTTGGAAACGTGAGAACAGGCTAAAAATAATGAAATTGCTGTCCCTAACTGCAGGCACCATGCGGGAGAAATGTGCATGACCTGAGAGATAGTCCATGCTCTGTGTAAGGCGGTAAGCCTCTGAGTCTTGAGTTCCCCTTTTGTCAAATGGGAAAAGCATTGCCACTCACTCCTTAAGAGTAATTCTGAGAGTTAAAGGAGATCCCTTGGACAGACACTTAGTATACATCCATCATGTTGTAGGGGCTCCAAAAAATGATTACTCCCACTACAATTATTGCTCCTAGAGTTTGCACCAGTGACACCACAGCCTAGGGGGACACACCAGGTCACATAGGGCAGGGGTTAAGGTGGGGCCCGACCTCAGAGCACGCTGCTGCCACCTACAAATCGATTAAGCCTGTACCATTAGTTGCATGTTCTCTGAGCCTCAGTTTCCTCACCTGAGAGAAAAGGGACATCCACAATATCCAACTTTTCATAAAGATTAAGAGGAAACACATGGTGCTCTTTGCATGGGGTATACACTATTATAAATTTGGTCCAAGGAAATTTTGCTATGATTACCGTCAATTCAGTCACTGACAGTTTTCCTGGGCTTTCTTTGTGGCAGGCAACAAATCAATGCCTAGGACCAAATCAGTAATCATCTCAGGACATTTTCAATATGACCATCTCTCAAAAAACTCCAGGCTCTAAATATATTTTAAGAGTCATGTACCAAAATGTTCATTGCAGCTCTATTTACAATAGCCCGGAGATGGAAACAACCTAAGTGCCCATCATGAAATGAATGGATAAAGAAGATGTGGCACATATATACAATGGAATATTACTCCGTCATAAAAAGAAATGAAATTGAGCTATTTGTAGTGAGGTGGATAGACCTAGAATCTGTCATACAGAGTGAAGTAAGTCAGAAAAAAAAAGACAAATACTGTATGCTAACACATATATATGGAATTAAGAAAAAAAAATGTCATGAAGAACCTAGGGGTAAGACAGGAATAAAAACACAGACCTACTGGAGAACGGACTTGAGGATATGGGGAGGGGGGAGGGTGAGCTGTGACAGGGCGAGAGAGAGTTATGGACATATACACACTACCAAACGTAAGGTAGATAGCTAGTGGGAAGCAGCCGCATGGCACAGGGATATCAGCTCGGTGCTTTGTGACCGCCTAGAGGGGTGGGATAGGGAGGGTGGGAGGGAGGGAGACGCAAAAGGGAAGAGATATGGGAACATATGTATATGTATAACTGATTCACTCTGTTATAAAGCAGAAACTAACACACCATTGTAAAGCAATTATACCCCAATAAAGATGCTAAAAAAAAAAAGAATTATTGCATCTGACATTATAAAACCAGTTTGTCTGCCTGATCTACTAATGTGAACTTCCACTGGGTTGGTGAGAAAGGACAGAAAAAACAACAGACAGGCCTGGTTTGACACCTGTCTACACCAGTTATGAGCTGTGTAACCTGTTTAGGATTCTCAGTATCTCCATCAAAACAAAGGGACAGAGATGTTCATGGTTGCTCATTCACATAGTGGCTGACACACAAAGAATGGCAGCTGCCTTTCCCCCATCCTTTCTCTGACAATTGAATCTTAAATGTCCTCATTTATTCAAGAAATATGTGTTTGGGCATTTACTCTATGCCAGACACTGGGTAGTGTGGTTACAAAGTTAATGAGACGTATGAGTTCCTCGCCATCCCTAAAATTTTAAGCTAATAACAACTACAAACAAACAAGGAAACATTTTTTAAGTAAATAGACAAAGATAATTGCAAATTGAAGATTTGTTATGGAAACAAAATGGTAACTGAGTTAGGAAAGAATAGGATTGAGGCAGGAAGACCTCTCCAAGAGGTGAGAAGGAAACAGGCAAGGGAAGAGGGAGGTCAGATGTCTCCCAGAACAGAGCAAAAAACATGAGCAATAAAGGTTCCTCAGTGAAGAACATGCCTTGCTGAAGGAACTGGCAAAAAGGCACACCAGTGTATTGAAGAATCACAAGGTTACATCCACACCTTAATGAGCTCATTTCAACATTTTATGTTGGCTCTTCTCACAAACAGCTTAGATGAAGTGCAAAGAGTACCAGGCTTTTTGACAGAAAGTGAGAGTTCAAAACCTAGTTTTGCAATTTACTAGTCAGGTGTTAACTTTTATCCATGAATCACAATTTCCTTACATAAAATGGTAAAATTAGTAATACTTACCTGGGAGAAAATGGATGGTGACTCCCTGCCCTTCATCCATGAAATAGAATGGGAAACAATTAATTTGTCACTGGTTTTATCATTCCTAACGAATGTGGTAGGTGAGCACAGTCTCAGAAACAAGACATCCCTTACAGACCATGTCAAGTTTACTGTGTCCATCTGGAGCAGAGTCAAAGTCATGCTGACTGGGAGACTATTCTTTCTTAATATAGGATTGAATTACATTGTCTTGAGAAGAATATTAAGACTCAATTTTGCTTTCTAGGCAATGAGTGAGGTAACCTGCAATTTTCCCATTGTTGAAGAGTCTGAACTGATCCCAGCTAACCCCCTCCCCCACTCCGTAGCTCATTCTTCCTCTCTTCAGAACCAACAACCCCGGGCAGAGGACAGCCTCCATTAGCAGCTGGCCAGAGCCCAAGGTGATAGCATTGGTGAGATTCCAGAAGGGAACAAGGGATGAGATTCTGTGTCTCTAGGGATGCAGTGGAGTTGAGTTTCCCTGGGGAGTGGGAAGGAGGGAAAGCAACCACTTTCTCATCACTCTGATGACAGATGGTAGTGCTGTTTTTGTTTGTTACTTTTCAACATAAAATCTAGAAAATCTATGGCAGCTTCAAATATTTGCTTGGGAAACCGGGGGGGCAGACAATTCATTCTCTTATTCAGTTTGTCCTAAAGTCAGAAGCTAGAATGGTGAAGGGCCAAGAAGAACTGACAAGCTTAAAGGAAGAAAAAACAAGTACAAGGGCAGCTGAAGACAGACAATACATAAGGCTATTTCCTGCATCTTGCTTACAAGGCTGCGTCTATATGCTTACTGGTACAGGGACAAGCTTTCCATGCCTTTGGGACTCATTCAAATGGCATACTCCTATAGGGAATACCATGCTATTTCAGAAATTAAAAATGAGTTTTTAAAGGGTGACACAGTGAAAGGCCTATACTGACGCTGGTGGCAATAAGGAAGTATGGAATATAAGGCTGGTTTCTATTTCTGGTTTTCATAGGCGGTGTGATTTTGGTCAAAGTCCTTCCCTCATATGTGCCCCAGGAAAGACACTGATAAGTCCAGAATTCAGTCTAGTTTCAATTGTATTATTTTAACAGAACCAACTGGTCTGAGGCTTCAGTCCCCAGAATTTGAATCTCTTTTCTGAGTACAAATATGGTTCTTGAGATTGGGCAACCTGACTTTAGTGCAGACCATGTGCAAACCCATCACGCAAAGCCTTTTAAAACTATCTCATAAGTTAAAATGTATTTGAAAAGTTCATAAGGGAAAAATAAAGACAAAATCCTTGACAAAAGAAAACATGGTCAAAGAAACCTCACATTTTACAAACTGGGTTCCACTTCAGTAATGGCAACATTAGAAGCTCTGTGGATCTCCTCCCCAATGAAATAAGCATAACTGGTGAGAATTATTAAAAATATAACCATGTAAAAAATCTCTGAAATTGTATATACATATATGTGTGTGTATATATATATGTATATATATATGTGTGTGTGTATATATATATATATATATATATATATATATATATATATATATATGTATAACTCAAATAGCAACCATAAGTTGGAGTGTGGCTATACTAATATCAGATAAAAAGGATTTAAAATGAAAAAGTATTGCTGGAGATATATGGGGACTTTTATAATGATAAAAGTATCAATCCATCAGGAAGATATAAGGGTTATGAACAGATGTGTACCTAAAGAATACATGAAGATGCCAAACAACTAGCAAGATAGGAACACAACCCCACCCATTAGCAGAGACACTGCCTAAAATCATAATAAGGTCATAGACACCCCAAAACACACCACTGGACGTGGTCTTGCACACCAGAAAGGCAAGATGCAGCCTCATCCATGAGAACACAGGCACCAGTCCCCTCCACCCAGAAGCCTACAAAAACCACTGAACCAATCTTAGCCACTGGGGGCAGACAACAAAAACAATGGGAACTACAAACCTGCAGACTGCAAAAAGGAGACCCCAAACACAGTGAGTGAAGCAAAATGAGAAGACAGAGAAATACACAGCAGATGAAGGAGCAAGGTAAAAACCCACCAGACCAAACAAGTGAAGAGGAAACAGGCAGGCTACCTGAAAAAGAACTCAGAGTAATAATAGTAAAGATGAGCCAAAATCTTGGAAATAGAATGGAGAAAATGCAAGAAACGTTTAACAAGGACCTAGAAGAACTAAAGGGCAAACAAACAATGATGAACAACACAATAAATGAAATAAAAAATTCTCTACAAGAAAACAATAGTAGAGTAACTGAAGCAGAAGGATGGATAAGTGACCTGGAAGACAAAATAGTGGAAAAAACGACTGCAGAGCAGAATAAAGAAAAAAGAATGAAAAGAATTGAGGACAGCCTCAGAGACCTCTGAAACAACATTAAATGTACCAACATTTGAATTATAGGGGTCCCAGAAAAAGAAGAGAAAAAGAAAGGGACTGAGAAAATATTTGAAGAGATTATAGTTGAAAACTTCCCTAATATGGGAAAGGAAATAGTCAATCAAGTCCAGGAAGCTCAGAGAACCCCATACATGATAAATCCAAGGAGAAACACTCCAAGGCACATATTAATCAAATTATCAACAATTAAATACAAAGAAAAAATATTAAAGCTGCAAGGGAAGGGCAACAAATAACATACAAGGGAATCCCCATAAGGTTAACACTGATCTTTCACAGAAACTCTGCAAGCCAGAATGGTGTGGCAGGACATATTTAGACTGATGAAAGGGAAAACCTACAACCAAAATTACTTTACCTAGCAAGGATCTCATTCATTTTCCAAAGAGAAATTAAAACTTTTACAGACATGCAAAAGCTAAGAGAATTCAGCACTACCAAACCAAATTTACAATAAGTGCTAAAGGAACTTCTCTAGGCAGGAAACACAAGAGAAGGAAAAGACCTACAATAACAAACCCCAAACAATTAAGAAAATGGTAAAAGGAACATACATAGTGATAATTACCTTAAATGTAAATGAATTAAATGCTCCAACCAAAAGACATAGACTGGCTGAATGGATACAACAACAAGACCTGTATATATGCTGTCTATAAGAGATCCACTTCAGACCAAGGGATACATACAGACTGAAAGTGAGGGGATGGAAAAAGATATTACATGCAAATGGAAATTAGAAAACACTGGAGTAGCAATTCTCATATCAGACAAATTGACTTTAAAATAAGGACTAACACAAGAGACAAAGAAGGACACTACATAATGATCAAGGGATCAATCCAAGAAGAAGATATAACAATTATGAATATTTATGCACCCAACATAGGACCACCTCAATACATAAGGCAAATGCTAACAGCCATAAAAGGAGAAATTGACAGTAACATAATAATAGTAGGGGACTTTAACACCCCACTTTCACCAAAGGACAGATCATCCAAAATGAAAATAAATAAGGAAACACAAGCTTTAAATGAAACATTAAACAAGATGGACTTAATTTTTATTTATAGGACATTCCATCCAAAAACAACAGAATACACTTTCTTCTCAAGTTCTCATGGAATATTCTCCAGAATAGATCATATCTTGGATCACAAATCAAGCCTTAGTATATTTAAGAAAATTGAAATCATGTCAAGTATCTTTTCCAGCCACAACACTATGAGACTAGATATCAAAAACACGAAAAAAATCTGTAAAAAAATACAAATACATAGATGCTAAACAATAAACTGCTAAATAACCAAGAGATCACTGAATAAATCAAAGAGGAAGTCAAAAAACACCTAGAAACAAATGACAAAGAAAACACGACAGCCCAAAACCTATGGGATGCAGCCAAAGCAGTTCTAAGAGGGAAGTCTATAGCAATACAATCCTATCTCAAGAAACAAGAAACATCTCAATAAACAACCTAACATTACACCTAAAGCAATTAGAGAAAGAAGAACAGAAAAACCTCAAAGTTAGAAGAAGGAAAGAAATCATAAAGATCAGATCAGAAATAAATGAAAAAGAAATGAAGGAAATAAGATAAATAAAGATAAATAAATAAGATAAATAAATAAATAAAAGATAAATAAATAAAAAGATAAATAAATAAATAAGATAAATATAAAGATAAATAAAGATAAATAAAACTAAAAGCTTGTTCTTTGAGAAGATAAACAAAATGGATAAACCATTAGCCAGAGTCATCAAGAAAAAAAGGGAGAAGACTCAAATCAATAGAATTAGAAATGAAAAAGGAGAAGTAACACTGACACTGCAGAAATACAAAGGGTCATGAGAGACTACTGCAAGCAACTATATGCCCATAAAATAGACAACTTGGAAAAAATGGATAAATTTTAGAAAAGCACAACCTTCCGAGGCAGAACCAGGAAAAAAATAGAAAATGTAAACAGACCAATCACAAGCATTGAAATTGAAACTGTGATTTAAAATCTTCCAACAAACAAAAGCCCAGGACGAGATGGCTCCACAGGCAAATTCTATCAACATTTCGAGAAGAGCTAACACCTATCTTTCTCAAACTCTTCCAAAATACAGCAGAGGGAGGAATACTCCGAAACTCATTCTACAAGGCCACCATTATCCTGATACCAAAACCAGACACTGATGTCACAAAGAAAGAAAACTACAGGCCAATATCACTGATGAACACAGATGCAAAAATCCTCAACAAAATACTAGCAAACAGAGTCCAACAGCACATGAAAAGGATCATACATCATGATCAAGTGGGGTTTATCCCAGGAATGTAAGGATTCTTCAATATACACAATTCAATCAATGTGATACACCATATTAAAAAATTGAAGGGGAAAAACCATATGATCATCTCAATAGATGCAGAAAAAGCTTTTGACAAAATCCAAAACCTATTTATGATTAAAAAAAACCCTCCAGAAAGTAGGCATAGAGAGAACTAAACTCAACATAATAAAGGCCATATATGACAAACTCACAACCAACATCATTCTCAATGGTGAAAAACTGAAACCATTTCCACTAAGATCAGGAACAAGACAAGGTTGCCCACTCTCACCATTATTATTCAGCATAGTTTTGGAAGTTTTAGCCACAGCAATCAGAAAAGAAAAAGATTCCAAGTCGGAAAGCAGAAGTAAAACTGTCACTGTTTGCAGATGACAAGATACTATACATAAATAATCTTAAAGATGCTATTGGAAAACTACTAGGACTAATCAATTAATTTCATAATGTAGCATGATACAAAATTAAGGCACAGAAATCTCTGGCATTCCTATACACTAATGATAAAAAATCTGAAAGTAAAATCAAGAAAACACTCCCATTTACCACTGCAACAAAAAGAATAAAATATCTAGGAATAAACCTACCTAAGGAGACAAAAGACCTGTATGCAGAAAATTATAAGACACTGATGAAAGAAATTAAAGATGTTACAAACAGATGGAGAGATATACCATGTTCTTGGATTGGAAGAATCAACATTGTGAAAATGACTATACTACCCAAAGCAATCTACAGATTCAATGCAATCCCTATCAAACTACCACTGGCATTTTTCACAGAACTAGAACAAAAAATTTTGCAATTTGTATGGAAACACAAAAGACCCCGAATAGCCAAAGCAATCTTGAGAACGAAAAATGGAGCTGGAGAAATCAGGTTCCCTGACTTCAGACTATACTAAAAAGCTACAGTAATCAAGACAGTATGGTACTGGCACAAACACAGAAAGATAGATCAATGGAACAGGATAGAAAGCCCAGAGACAAACCCATGCACATATGGTCACCTTATCTTTGATAAAGGAGGCAGGAATATACAGTGGAGAAAAGACAGCCTCTTCAATAAGTGGTGCTGGAAAACTGGACAGGTACATGTAAAAGTATGAAATTAGAACACTCCCTAACACCATACACAAAAATAAGCTCAAAATGGATTAAAGACCTAAATGTAAGGCCAGACTGTATCAAACTCTTAGAGGAAAGCATAGGCAGAACGCTCTATGATATAAATCACAGCAAGGTCCTTTTTGACCTACCTCCTAGAGAAATGGAAATAAAAACAAAAATAAACAAATGGGACCGAATGAAACTTCAAAGATTTTGCACAGCAAAGGAAACCATAAACAAGACCAAAAGACAACTCTCAGAATGGGAGAAAATATTTGCAAATGAAGCAACTGACAAAGGATTAATCTACAAAATTTACAAGCAGCTCATGCAGCTCAATAACAAAAAACAAACAACCCAATCTAAAAATGGGCAGAAGACCTAAATAGACATTTCTCCAAAGAAGATATACAGATTGCCAATAAACACATGAAAGAATGCTCAACATCATTAATCATTAGAGAAATGCAAATCAAAACTACAATGAGGTATCACCTCACACCAGTCAGAATGGCCATCATCAAAAATTCTAGAAACAATAAATGCTGGAGAGGGTGTGGAGAAAAGGGAACACTCTTGCACTATTGGTGGGAATGTAAATTGATACAGCCACTATGGAGAACAGTATGGAGGTTCCTTAAAAAACTACAAATAGAACTATCATATGACCCAGCAATCCCACTATGGGCATATACCCTGAGAAAACCTTAATTCAAAAAGAGTCTTGTACCAAAATGTTCATTGCAGCACTATTTACAATAGCCAGGACATGGAAGCAACCTAAGGTCCATCAACAGATGAATGGATAAAGAAGATGTGACACATATATCCAATGGAATATTACTCAGCCATAAAAAGAAATGAAATTGAGTTATTTGTAGTAAGGTGGATGGACCTAGAGTCTGTCATACAGAGTGAAGTAAGTCAGAAAAAAAAAGACAAATACTGTATGCTAACACATATATATGGAATCTAAAAAAAAAAAAAAAAAAAAAGACCATGAAGAACCTAGGGGCAAGACTGGAATAAAGACACAGACCTATTAGAGAATGGACTTGAGGATATGGGGAGGGGGAAGGGTAAGCTGAGACAAAGTGAGACAGTGGCATGGACATATATACACTACCAAACATAAACTAGATAGCTAGTGGGAAGCAACCGCATAGCACAGGGAGATCAGCTCGGTTCTTTGTGACCACCTGGAGGGGTGGGATAGGGAGGGTGGGAGGGTGGGAGATGCAAGAGGGAAGAGATATGGGCACATATGTATATATATGTGATTCACTTTGAATCATATATATGATTCACTTTGTTATAAAGCAGAAACTAACACACCATTGTAAAGCAATTATACTCCAATAAAGATGTTTTAAAAAATGGGCAATAGATCTGAACAGAAATCTCATAAAAGTTATGCAGATGAGAAACAAACATATGAAAGTATATTCAGCATCACAAGTCATTAGAGAAATGCAAATTAAAACAACAATGTGATGCCACTACACACCTATTAGAATGGCTAAAATCCAAAATACTGACAACACCAAATGCTGACAAGGATGTAGAACCACAGGAACTCTCATTCAATTGTTAGTGGGAAAGCAAAATGGTAGGAGTAGGAATTATATCAATAAATCTACAATATACTTAATAACATATGTATGTTCAGGGTACTGGGTCAGGCACCAGAGATCCTGTGTCTTGTTAACAGCTAATATTTTTGAGTGCTTATCTTTCTCCAGGGAAGTTTATTTTTGTTAGCTGGAATCCTGTACATAGATTATATATATACTCATTAAATACTCATAGAAACACCATAGGGTAAACCTTATTATTATTTCTATTGTAAGATATGCAAACATGAGTCTCACAGAGGTAAATTAACTTGCTGAATGTAAATGATATAAAGACGTAGAGAGCCAGTGAATTTGGAGAAGAGAAGCCATTATCCTGGAGGATAGTGAAAAATGCCAGACCTTCTCTCCTAAGGCTGGTAGGGATTCCCAGAAACACAAAAAGGAGGAAGGGAGTAAGTAGATAAAGACATATTTGAGTATGCTGACATTTTAGGGACTATCCACTAAGATGACCAACTTTTTCTGTCAAGTCAATTTCCAGGAAATTCCAAGAGAGTTTTAAGACATCAAATTATTTCTGGAGAGAAATCTCGAGCTTGGTGAGAACAGCCCCATAAGACGCAGGTCCTGGGGTTCAGATGATGTTAGCCCCTTATTCCACTCTCAGCCTTCCATTTTCATTTAGACCTTATGAAGATGTGATCAAAGTGCTTAGCATTCAGTAGGCCTCAATAAATCGTAGCTGTTAGCATGTAGCATAGCTTATGATGTTGTGTTCCATTATATTACTGTTTATCATTGCTACCTGGGAGTTAAATTATAAACTCAGTCTGCAATGGGCTGAACCAGATATTTGTAAATTCACATCAGACAGAATATCATCTGGGCCAGTAAGAACTTTTCAAACTCTTTGATCATGACCAATTTTAAGAAATAGGTTTCACATTGCAACCCAATACATACACACACCGAAATCAAGCAAGACCCTATGGGGCCTTCCCAAGGACAGAATCCCTATGTCCTCCACCTCTTGTTTGTAAAATACTTCTAGCCTCTGAGACCTTCCTGAGTTCCAAAGAGCAAATTTAATCAGAAAAGTTAACCAGTCAAGCAAGACAAAATAATAATAGTTTAGCCATAAAACAAAGTCAAGGATTGTTAGTTCCTCCTCAAGGGCTATAGATAATATCCAGAGCCATATCCTTAAGTTGTTTTAGAGATACTAAAACCCCCACCAGTTGGAAAAAGTTAACCAGAAGGTTGATGATTGTGATATGCAAAACATCACACTGTTATCTAACCATCAGCCAATCAGAAAATTGTGAACAAACTGATCATGCACCCTGTGACACTCTCCCTCACACTGTGTTTAAAAACTCTTCCCTAAAAGCCATTGAGGAGTTTGGGTCTTTTGAGCATGAGCTGCCCATTCTCCTTGCTTGGCACCCTACAATAAACGCTGTACTTTCCTTCACCACAACCAGATGTCAGTAGACTGGTTTTGCTCCATGTTAGGTGAGCAGACCCACCTTCAGTTCAGTGAAAACACAACTTGAATAAGTTTCATAAAATAATACTTAATCCTTAGTACAAGCAATCTAATATTCTCTATTCTGTTTCCTCTTTTGTTTTGTTTTGCTTTGCTTTGTTTTGTTTTTTCTATACTGATGGACAGAAAGTATGGCAATTATGATCACAGACTCTAGGGACAGCCCAATTGGGTTCAAATTCTACTTCTGAAGTTGAAGGATACAAAATTTACAAACAGAAATCAATTGCATTTCTATACACTAAGGATGAAATAGCTGAAAAAGAAATAAAGAAAACTATTCTGTTCACAGTAACATAAAAACAATAAAATACTTCAAAATAAGTTTAACCAAGGAAGTGAAATATCTGTACATGAAAACCACAAAACTTGCTGAAAGAAATCAAAGAAGATGCAAACAAATGGAAAGACATCCTGTGTTCATAGATCAGAAGAATTAATATTGTTAAAATGTCCATACTACCCAAATCCATCTATAGATTCAATGCAATCTCCATCAAAAAACCAATGACATTTCTCACAGAAATAGAAAAAACAATCCTAAAATTTGTATGGAACCACAAAAGACTCCAAATATCAAAAGCAATCCTGAGAAAAAAGAAGAAAGCCAAAGGTATTACACTTTCTGATTTCAAACTATACTACAGAGCCACAGTAAAAAAAACAGTATGGTACTGGCACAAAAATAGACACATAGACCAATGGAACATAATAGAGGGCCCAGAATTAAACTCCTGTTTATACAGTCAACTAATATTCAACAAGGAAGCTAAAAGCATCCAATAGGGAGAGGATAGTCTCTTTAACAAATGTTGGGAAAACTGGACAAACACGTGCAGAGCAATAAAATTGGACCCCACAAAATTACTCACAAAAATTAACTCAAAATGAATGAAAAACTTAAACATAAAACCTGATACTATAAAACTCCAAGAAGAAAGGTTAGGGAAAGAAAAACCACTCCTGGACAGTGGTTTTGGAAATGATATTTTAGGATATGACACCAAAAACACACACAAAAAAGCAAAAATCAGCAATTGGGACTACACAAAACTTAAGAGCTTTTGCAAAGCAAAAAGCAAACAAACAAACAAAAACCACTTACAAAATAAAAAGATAACCTACAGAATTGGAGAAAAATTTTGCAAACCATATATTGGACGAGGGGTTAATATCCAAAATATATAAAGAACTCATACAACTCAGAATCTAAAAAATCCAGTTAAAAAATGGACAGAAGAACTAAATAGACATTTTTCCTAAGAAGACATCCAAATCACCACAGGCACATGAAAATATGCTCAACATTACTAAACATCAGGGAAATGCAAATCAAAACCACAATGAGATACCACCTAACACTTATTAGAATGGCTATCATCAAGAAGACAAGAGATATGTTGTCAAGGACATGGAGAAAAGGGAACCCTTATAAACTGTTAGTGGAAATGTAAATTAGTTTAACCACTATGGAAAACAATATGAAGGGTCTTCAAAAAATTAAAAATAGATCTACCATATGTGACCCAGTAATTCCACTTCTGGATGTATACCCAAAGGAAATGAAAACAGGATATCAAATATATATGTACACTCCCATGTTTATTGCAGCATTATTCACAAAAGCTAAGGTATGGAAACAATCTAAATGCCTATCAACAGATAAATGGATAAAGGAGATGTTTTATACATATATATATATATATATAAAAAACATGTAATGAAATATTATATATATAATGGATATTATATACATATTATATATACATAATGGAATATTATTCAGCCATGAGAAAGGAGGACATCCTGCCATTTGCAAAAACAACATGGATGGACCTTGAGCACATTATGCTAAGTGAGATAAGTCAGACAGAGAAAGACAAATACTGTATGATATCACTCATATGTAAAAATTTTAAAAACCTAACTTGTAAAAACAGAGAATAAAATGGTAGTTACCAGGTGTGGCGGGGGGGGGGGGGTGAAGAGACAGGACAAATGTTGTTTAAGGCTATAACTTACAACAAGTAGTAAATAAGCCCTAGAGATACAATGCACAATACAGTGAATATATACAACAATATTGTATTATTATAATCATCAAACTTGCTAAGAGACTAGGACTTAATTATTCCAACTACTTAAAAGAAAGGATAATTATGTAATGTGATAGAGGTGCTAATTATCCTTACAGTGGAAATCATATCAATGTATAGAACTAAAATGTTGTAACTCTTAAATTTACAAAATATTATATGTCAAATATATTTCAATATAAATAAATAAATATCCCAGTTCTGCCAGGTATTAACTCTGTGACTTAAGGGCTCTGTGCCTTAGTTTCCCCTTGTGAAAACTGGAAATAATAATAGCCCTACTCATAGGGTGGACATGAAGATTAAATGAGGAAATACATGTAGAGCACTTCAGACAGAGCTTGACAGTGAGGGATGTTTACATGTTTGTACAGTGACAATAATTACTATTTGTAAAAGCTAGTCAAGACCCACTGTATTGACTTTATGACTCAGTAACAGGTCAGAGCCAGTAGTTTAGAAACCATAGTCTAGGGGCTTCCCTGGTGGCGCAGTGGTTGAGAGTCCGCCTGCCGATGCAGGGGACGCGGGTCCATGCCCCGGTCCCGGAGGATCCCACATGCCGCGGAGTGACTGGGCCTGTGAGCCATGGCCGCTGAGCCTGCGTGTCCAGAGCCTGTGCTCTGCAACAGGAGAGGCCACAACAGTGAGAGGCCCGTGTACCGCAAAAAAAAAAAAAAAAAAAAAAAAAGAAACCATAGTCTATACTATAACCTGGACTGAGACCTTCAGATCTGAATAGGCTGCCCAGCCACACAGCACCCAAGGAGGGCAGTGTCTGCCGCCAGTGTGAGCAGGCTCCCAAGCGAGCAGTCAGCAGAGCTGGACCCTGTCACACAGATGTCACCAGGCTGTCTGCACCCTCACGTCATGGTAGTATCCCCTCTCTGTGATTCACAGCTTACCAGGACACCTTAGGACCATCTGCTACCTTTCAGTCCTTGCTCACTGAATAGAGAGGCTGCATTGGTGAAGAAGAAGCTGCTCCTTATGATAACATAAAAGGGGGATATGTCAGTGGCAAGATTTCCTTATTCTGCTAACTAGGGCCAGAGACAGAGAATTCGGAGCCTACAGTCAGGGAAGAGGAGGTCTGCTGAGGTGCTCTCACTTTCTTTCCAGGGAGAGGGGTGCCTTACATTAATGGAGAAAGCTAGGGGCCAAAGAGCCATTCTGCAAGGGCCCCTGCCAAGGACCACTGCTGACATCGGCTCAGAGAAGGCTGCAGTGTTGATGAGACCTCACGCAACGAGAAAAGTAAGGTGTTAGTGACATTGCATGTGACAGTAGAAAAACCAGTGGGAAGGAAGAACCTTAAAAAGTTGCATCTTTTCCATCTTTGCCACTCCTGAAAGTGACCCCTTGGCCCCAGCAGCAGCGCTTCTCACACCCCTGATTCATACCCCTTCACAGTGCCCAGGCATTTGAATCTAATGCTGGCTTGACCCAGAGGAAGCAGGAGTCCATGAAGGCAGCCATTCTGTGTGTCAGAAAGGAAAGTTAACAGCCCTGGGATTACTTCTGTCGTCCAGAAAGCAGAAATTTTCTCACAAATGTCAGTGTCACATATGAAGGACCAAGGAGCCAACCTATTGGCTATGATGTGACAATCTGAGCAGCAAATATTAATATATAAGCAAGACTCTGAAAGACCATGAGTTCACAGTGACCGTCAAAGAAAAAACTTCAGCCAGTGGAAGGTAATATGTTTCATTTCTATCCAGTTTACCAAGTAGGGAAAGGTAATAGCCTGGATAACGGGCCCCAAATATATTAGTTCCTAATCCCTGGAACCTTAGAATGTTACCTTAGATAGCAAAGACTTTGCAAATGTGATCAATTTAAGGATCCTGCACTGGGATCCTGGGTGATGTGGGTGGACCCTAATTGCCATCACAAGTGTCCTTATAAGATACAGGCAGGAAGAGATTTGACACAGAGAAGAGGAGAAGGTGATGTGTTTGTGAAGGCAGAGATTGGAGGGATGCAGCCTCAAGCCAAGGGATGCCAGCAGTCAGAAGCTGGAAGAGGCAAGAGATGGATTCTCTCCCAGAGCCTCTGGAGGGGGTGTGACCCTACCAACACTTGGATTTCAGTCCAGTGAAACTGATTTCAGGCTGCTGGCCTCCAGAACTGTGAGGGAATAAATTTACGTTGTTTTGAGCCACAGCTGAATGGTAATTTGTTACAGCAGCCACAGAAAACCGATACAGGAAGTGTTCACGGGAAATGGGTTTTTGCTTCTTCTGCTAAGTACAGACTTACAATGGTTTGACTCATGTTTTTTTGACTTCACAATGGTGCAAAAGTAATACGCATTCAGTAGAAACCATACTTTGAATTTTGATCTTTTCCTGGGCTAGCAATATGTGGTACTATACTCTCTCATGATGCTGGGCAGTGGCAGTGAGCCACAGCTCCTAGTCAGCCATGCAGTCATGAAAGTAAACAACCAATACACTTAGAACCATTCTATACCCGTACAACCATTCTGTTTTTCACTTTCAGTGCTATATTTAATAAATTACAAGAGATATTCAATACTTTATTATAAAATAGATCTTGTGTTCTTTGATTTTACCCAACTTTAAGCTAATATTAGTATTCTGAGAACATTTTTTAAAATTTTTATTCTTTTTTATGGCTGAGTAGTATGCCATTGTGTGTGTGTGTATATATATATATATATATATATATATATATATATATATCGCATCTTCTTTTTTTAATATTTATTTATTTGGTTGCATCAGGTCTTAGTTGAAGCACATGGTATCTTTGTTGTGGCATGTGGGATCTTTCTTTGCAGTGCATGGACTCTTCCTTGCAGCACGTGGACTTCTTTCTAGTTGTGGCATGGGCTCAGTAGTTGTGGCACACAGGCTTAGGTGCCCCGCGGCATGTGGGATCTTTTTACCCCCACCAGGGGTCAAACCCGTGTCCCCTGCATTGGAAGGTGGATTCTTAACCACTGGACCATCAGGGAAGTCCCAGTGTTCTGAGAACTTTTAAGGTAGGTTGGACTAAGCTATGATGTTTGGTAGGTCAGATGTATTAAATGCATGTTCTACTTATGACATTTTCAGCCTACAGTGGGTTTATTGGAACTTACCCCTTGTAAGTTGAGGAAAATCTGCACACGTCATTTTCTGTATAAGCAGGAGGAGGGGAAAAGATTAGGATCTAACTCTAAATGTACCAAATAGAAGCAGATAAAACAAGATGAACCAGGAGGAGGGGGTTCAAGAGTGTGTTCCACAGGGAAGAAGGAGCCAAGTTCCTAAAGGAAAGCTCGTTCACCTAGATTCAATGCCCTGACAAAGATCCTCTCCCTGACCAAATTCTAGCCAGGCTCCTCTTCTCCACTGGACCTCACCCTGGCCTATAAAGACTTGCACAAAACCCCAACATAGTTTCTAACGGCTCAAGATCACAACCCTAGGATGACCCCAACTTAAAAATCCCTACTGAGAAAACCCAAGGCTGCCAGAAGAATTGACTGCTCCAGCCAGCACCTGTTTCCCAACCTGTGTGGGAGGGCAGCGGCCTAACTTCTATAAGCACCAGTTAGCTAACGCAGATGGGCTTCACATGGACCAATCCCCTCTTTACTATTTTTGTAATTTTTCACTTCCCTGTCTCTGCTCAAGCCCCTGGACCCCTCAATTCCCCATCCCTAGTCCCTCATTCTCTCTTTAAAACCTCCTATCACCCCTGTACAAATCAAAGTTGAGTTCAATTCATGCTGGACTCTTTTCCCTACTGAAATTGTATATTACTGATTAAAATCTGTCCTTACCACTTTAGCTAGTCCAGGTTTCTTTATCTTTGACTCCTACACATCCTGGAAATTGGATCCTCCAGGGCCCACTGATTATAACAGAATACTGAGGAGGATTCCAGGGTGTTTAACTCTGCTAGCAGGTCAAGTCTCCATACCACATTGATCAGGCTCTTAGATACACAGCACTGGCCAAGTCAACACCAAGAGAACACAACTGGGGAAAGACTACATTGTAAAAACAAAACAAGAGGGCTTCCCTGGTGGCGCAGTGGTTGAGAGTCCACCTGCCGATGCAGGGGACACGGGTTCGTGCCCCAGTCCGGGAAGATCCCACATGCCGCGGAGCGGCTGGGCCCGTGAGCCATGGCCACTGAGCCTGCGCGTCCGGAGCCTGTGCTCCACAACGGGAGAGGCCACAACAGTGGGAGGCCCTCGTACCGCAAAACAAAACAAAACAAAACAAGACAAAACAAAAAATTTATGAGAACAGTGTGGACTTTAAGGTCTCACTGACATGTTTAATGGAGATCACTTAAGAGAGGTAGTTTTGAATCACCTGGAACTACATACATATGTCAGGACCCAATGAGAGCTACCTGCTCAGCTACCCAGAGCAAGGACATGGCTGGAAGGATACCATTTCTGCTTTAAAGTTCTGGTAAGATTACAGCATGATGGGGAGGAGTAAGAATAGTGATATTCATGAGACCCGAGGGAGGCAAACCCTAAGAAAGAGTAGGACAAAAAGGAAGAAAAGGTAAACAATTATCCTTCAATTCCTGGGTTAGAGCAGTTAGAAGCAGTGCTGGTGTCCCCGCCATGGTGGACTTTGCAATCCTATAAAGCTGTGCATACCTTCTCAGTGCACTAAAAGGATTAAATTGTTTCACAGGCAGCTGACACATCAGGCTGTGACTAATTCAACACGTAGAAGTGTTTTGTTCGTTTTACAATGAATGCATTTGGGGAAATGTAATTTGTTAACCCCAAGTACAGATATTTAGATGATTGATGATTGTTTGCTATGTTTAAAAAAAGCTAATTGTTAGCATAAGATTAGCGACCTGGGTATTAAATAGCATGTGTCGGGCCTCAGGCAATACAGAATCCTCTCCACTGATGAACTCTAGGAGGTGTGAGGTGTGATGCACAACTTTACTTTTTCCTTCTTAGAAAGAGAGAGGCTGGGAGGAGGAAGGGAGTTTCCAGAGTTCTGATGGGAAAGGAGGAACGGAAGGCTTATCTGTACTTAGCCCCACACCCAGGCAATGGCCAACGTGACTGGGTGGAGGAGAGAGCCTCAGGATCATCCTTACTTGGGGTGGGGTAGGTAGGAGGGTGGAACACTGGATTTTGTTTCTCTCTCTAGGCAGAGCAAGTGGGGAGAGGTACACAGGTCCCAAGTGCTGCCTCTCCTCTTTGCCCCTAACCCTAATTCCCACTCAGCAACTTCTCAAAAGTGTATTCTTCCCGGGGTTCCATCTGAGCTCAAAGAGCAAGGCAGCTGGGTGGGGGTATCAAATCCAAGATATCATGTCCTGTCTGCCCTATGTGCACCAGCTTGGGGCCTCCAGAGCTCACTGAAGCTGTGAAGGGGCAGAGGTAGGACTCAACAACAAGGCTACTGACTCCAAACCAACCCCAAGACCACAGCTGCCCCCATCACCCATCCTACTGCTGCCTGCTCCTGGCAGACACAGCTTGGATCCCCAGAACCTTCTACAGTGGTCCCAACACATGTTTTATCCATGCTTCACATAGATCTCAGGCCACTCTGGAGATCTCATGAAGACATCAGGCCCTCCCATCCCCTCCCCCCACCATTTCCATATGGGTGGCGTCTGCTTACAGTAAAAGCCAAGGTCAGGTAAAGGAGCAGGTTAATCATTTAGAGCATTTCCCTGTACATTTATGATGGAGTTACTGTGAAACTCATGGGCCTCAGCATACAGAAGACCATCTCCAGAGAATTCCTGGCAACAGCCCTGCAATCAGATTATGGAGCCCTGGTTGAAACACAGCTTCCTCAGTAGCAGTGGTGAGGGGTGGGAGGAGTGTCAGTCCTCTCAACTGTTCTTTGGGGTAAGGTTGCTCTCAGCTGGGTTTGACATCTATAAGCTAGAAAAAAATTAACATCACACAAACACACACATTAGGCCCAAAAAACTCAACCTTCCCCCAGGGGAGCCCCTCTCAAACATGGTGTTTTCTACAAAGCAAACTTTAATAACTGAAGAACCGCCCCCCACCCCACCCACTGAGGAGGACTCAAGGTCACCTTTTCCTCAGGTCCAGAACTCTCCCTCTCCAGAGTGCCATTCTGGTGTCTCCATCTCAACCAGGATATTGATGGGGAACTGAAATTCAACACCACTCCAGCTAAGCTCAACTTGGCTTCTCAAACCTGTTTCTTCTCCTATTCCCTCTCCCACTGTAGGCACTGGTACTGTAATCCAGCCAGTCAGCCACTCCAGAAACCAGAGTCATCTTAAATTGTTCCATCTCCTACTAATGTTTCTGGCCTCTTAACTGGGACATACACAGTCCCAAGCTAGCTCACCAGGCCACAGTTCTAATTTCTGTTGAGGTTTACCTCTTTATGAGGGAAGAAGATCAAAGAGCTTCTCTCCAGCACCCAAGGAGACTAGCACATATCTGTCCCCTTCTTGGTTTCCACACCCACGCTGTGGTGCCCTCTTCACCCTCAGCCCCACTCCCTCCGCCTCCCCTTCGGCCGCACATTTCTGACATGAGCTCAGACTTAGTTGAGCAGCAATAATCCCCATGCTGGCCAGTTACTCAAACTGGGAAGTGGGTGCCCATGTAGCCTGCCAGCGCTTCCAGCCTGGAAGATTAAGGTGAGGATAGCCGTGTCCATAGTGAGCACCAGCTACAATCTAACAGGGGAAGGCAATTCCAGGCACCCATCTGTAAGGGGAGGCTCAACCGGAAGGGGTATCATTGTGGAGTCAAACAACCTGCCGCTAGGGCCTCCAGTTTATCCTCCCCATAGCCAGCACCCAAAGACAATCCTTCCTGCTGGCTGCACCCACATGTGTACCCATCCATGGAAGCTCTGTAACCTCTCTCTTCCCACCAAAACTGCTCTTGGGAGCAACTTGAGATCTGCATTCACACCACTGTGCATCAGAGCCGCTGAATTCCCCCCAGCCCCAGGGACTTGCACATGTGAAGCACCTGTCACTATGGACTTCCAGCTTGGAAGTTTCTAAGAGAGAGGGGCTCCCATCTCCCACCTCCAGGAGAGGCTGATCCAGGCCAGCATACAGCGGTATGCCATGAGGTGGATACAGAGGGACGCAGTGTGTGGCCCAGGCCCTGAGAGGCAGAGGCAGGGGCCTGTTCTTAGCCTCACTCCCTGATCATAGCCTGAGACACACCCCCTCACCTGGCCAGGCAGCAGCACGCAGCGGCACTGTGCAGGGAGAA
Source organism: Delphinus delphis (assembly GCF_949987515.2). Taxonomy (NCBI): domain Eukaryota; kingdom Metazoa; phylum Chordata; class Mammalia; order Artiodactyla; family Delphinidae; genus Delphinus; species Delphinus delphis. Next base: position 16,575,932 of record NC_082685.1, read on the forward strand.
GCACACCCTTTGCAGGAGGCTTGGGCAGAGCAAAGAGACACCACATGTCTGACAAAGTTCTTTGTAAACTGTGGAGAACCAGAGCTGTGAATGGTTTAGTGTGTGCCCTGTGATGATAATGACAGGAGAGACTGCCATTGTTGGGGGGATGGAAAAGCTTCCTGAAACAATAAACACACAGACATCAGTGTTCATGTTACTTGAGCCCTACAGTGAGCCCATCACTAGTGCTTTCTCCTTTGATTCTGAGAACTGAATGTCCATGCTTCATGGGGGCAGCAGAGTGTGACAAATGTCACCTTTTGCCGAAGCAAGGATTCATGGTCATACTACCTTGCACAGAGTGGGGAATGTCAATCCAACATATACCCAGGAGGGCTAGAACAGAAATAAAGTCACTGGATTTTGGAATCAAAAGAATCTGAATTCAAACTCAGCCCCTAACTGTGCAATAGGTGCTCATGATTTGGCCTTTCCAAACCTCAATGTTTTCATCAGTGTAGTAACAATAATAGCAGTAGCTGCTACTTACTGATCATTCACTACATACCAAACATGGCACTAAATATTTTACATTTCACTGGATTGTCCAAAGAGCTATGAGTTGGATGTTATCATGAGGGAAATAATATCTTCCTTAGGGTAATGTTATAAGAACCAAATGAGGTAATATATGCAAACCATAGTTGGTGCTTTAAAAACTGCAATTGAGTCCAGCTCTGTGAAAGATATGGTAGGAGGTGGGGAAGAAGCAGGGTAGGAGGAGCTTAAGAAAAGAAGTACAAAACTTAGATGTAAACTTCAAGAAGGTTATAGACAGTTGGGAAGATAAGACATGAGTGCGTGAACCAGAAAACTGTGAGATGCTCTCCCTGCCATGGGAGAGTAGAATTTCTCTAAGGAGGGATACAAACAGATTTTGAGGAAGCAGAGAATAAAGAAGAGGGAATACCAAGCTGGGGGAAAAGTAAGCCAAGATATGAAAACAGGTGGAGACTTTAGGGTCATGTGCTGGTGAGGGCCTGGACAAGAGTACCTGCTATTTCACATTGTACTCTGCTATCTCAGGGCAAACCATGAGTCACTCCTCTGACAGATCTTGGCTCTTCACATAGTTGCAATCAGCTCCAGCCAACACCAGACTTAGCACTCGTCGAGTCCAAGCTCCTCTTTTTCAGATGAGGAATGTGAGGCTCAGAGAAGATACAAAGCTTGGCTGATGCTGAAAGAGAGCTATCTAGGTCTTCTGATTCCCTCTAATGCCCATTGTCCCCACCACTAATTGCCATCAACATCAGGAGAGCCAGAGAAGGCTCACCCTACCTTGCAGCTGCCCCACTTCCCCAATCCTGAGAGGAATAGATAGCCAAAAGCTTGCTCTTGCATCCAAGTAGGGTCTGGAAGACAATACTAATATTTCCAGAGATTCACGGACCCTCCTGGGGTAGATTATACTCCCCTGTCTCATTGATGGCAGGTCATAATGACTTGCTAGTGTGTAATAGTTTTCCATTCTCTCTCTCTCTCTCTCTCTCTCTCTCTCTCATATTTTGTCGTAGTAAAATACACATAACAAAATTTACCTTCTTAACCATTTTTGTTTTTTTGCGGTACGCGGGCCTCTCACTGTTCTGGCCTCTCCCATTGCGGAGCACAGGCTCCGGACGCGCAGGCTCAGTGGCCATGGCTCACGGGCCCAGCCGCTCCGCGGCATGTGGGATCTTCCCGGACTGGGGCACAAACCCGTGTCCCCTGCATTGGCATGCAGACTCTCAACCACTGAGCAACCAGGGAAGCCCCTTCTTAACCAGTTTTAATTGCACAGTCCAGTGGTGTTAATCACCATGCTCTCTTTTCTCTCCATCATGACAACCAGCAATTCTTTAAATAGGATCTTCTCCATCAGCCTGGGTCCCCGGTTAAAATGACATGGAGAGGAAATGCAACTGACTCAGATAGCATGAGCAAGGAATACATCTTTGATGTTGTAGCTTCCAGCATCTTGGGGTTGCTTGTTACACCAGCAGTACCTAACCTCTCCTGGCTGATACACAGGATAACACACTGTCATCTCCAACTTGCTATTCACACTGCTGTCTAAAGACCATGAAGGTTCCATGTCATAGCATCTGACTTGAACAAAAGTAGAAGATACTGTTTCTACCCTCTAAAATCTCAAGATGCAGGATAGAGACCAGGAATGGAACTAGCTGAAAAACAAGGGCAAATGCATACGACTGAACAAGTGCATTCATCAGCATGGGCATGTTGAAAAGGACTGATCCTCCAGGCTGCTGAGAAAGGATTTTCTTCAGAAGGGAGTCTTTTGAGACTGGGTGTCACATCCAATCTTCTCAAACTAAAGAGAAAGACAGGGAGGAGGAAAGCCAGGGTAGGGGAAAATAAGTTTCTTGATCACTGACTATCATCTCAGGCAGGGGTTTTATTGCTATCTATCCTTGATAACATGTGGGTAGACACCTATCAAAGAGACGTGATGGTGTCAAGTTGTCCAGTCCTGACCTGGGACCGCCCACCACTTGCATAATCCCTGGCAGCTTGTCTCCAGGAGAACAGGGTCTTAGAGTATCCAAGGCCTCTGCTACTTGCTAACAAGAGACAGATGGTGTTTGCACTTCTTTCAAAGACAGATCTGTGTCATGTGAAGGTGGAGGAGGAAATAAGAGCTCTACAAACATACTCAATCTCTCTTTATGGTACCCATTTGTATACCTGGCAGCTGTCCAACTCATCAAAATCCCACTCTTCCTGAACATGTAAAATGGGTGAAAAATGACTTGGGTCAAAGTTTAAGGAGCCAGGTAAGGGCCCAGAGGTGATAGAGTCAGGCTGAGCATAGGCAGTGTCCACCCTAGAGAAGGGTGACCAACTATGCAGCTCCCCCTCATCTTTGGGACCCTGGTGGACCCACCAATATCTATTATGCCCTTTGTAAGATCCTGAGCATAAGGAAAATATAAAAGCTTACAGTTTTCTTACCTGGACTCTGGAGCCAGAGCACCTGAGTTCAAAGCAGCTAGAACAGTACCTGCAAGACTAGATCTGAAGAAGGTTTAGCTTCAGTTGCTGCCACAGTGCTCTCACCCATCATTTCCCATGGAGCTCATAAGCCAGGAACACAGATGTGCAGGAGTGGTCTGAGTCTGAGGCTTGGAATAAGTGAGATTCAGATGGGGCCATGGGCCCTTGGTCTGTGGAAGTCCCACTTCCCGGGACCTGCAGGGAAAATAAAGTGGCAGTTGTCATATGTGAAGAAACCACTGGACCAACCATGAAGATCCCATCCCTGAGTCCCAGCTTTTTTCTTTAGTTCAAGAGGTAGAGACGGAATTTATCAAAAGCCACAGCTTGGGGGCTAGGAGCGAGGTTTCATCCCAAGGCCCACATTTGTTCATCTGAGAAGTGAGTGAGTCAAAGTAAGGATGTACGGCAGAGCATCTGGTGGAAAGGAGCAGGGCTGCAGGGCCTGATGTGCAGGGCATACTGCCCTATCTTGTGACACTTGCAGCAGCCCTGCAAGGAGACCCTAGGAGACCAAGGTTACAGTGCAGGTCTGGGCTGAGGTCTGGGCCCCATTATCAGTCTGCTTCCCTGAGACTGTTCTTCAATGGAAGCCGAGACTCTGGATCCAGCGACATGTGACGACATGAGAGGAGATGAGTAAAAGAGAAAATGTCACCCCTGCTGTTTCTCACTACTGGCTTCAAAGCACTTCTCCCCACTGACTAATTCACAGGGCGAGAAAGTGCTTTCTGGCTTTCATCATAAACATGCAAGGAGCTGAAGTGGGGTAGGGGACTTGAACTGGACTTGAAAGGGAGTTAGGTTGGAGATGTGGAAGTTTTCCAGATGGTGGAGTAAGTCTATATGTCAAAACTGAAAGGTCTATGTGGGGGCTATGAATGGATCAGTTTGGACTGGGTGGTGGGCGTGTGAAGGCAAGAAGCAGGAAGACATCTTGAGTTCAAACTGTGAAGGTGACTGTCTTAGTTTCCTAAGGCTGCCATAACAAGGTTCCAACAACTTGGTGGCTTAAACAATAAAAATGTATTCTCTCAAGTTGTGGAGACTAGAAGTCTGAAACCATGGTATCAACAGGGTTGGTTCCTTCTAGAGGCTCTGAGAAAGAGTCTGTCCTATGCCTGTCTTGGCATCTGGTGGCTGCAGCAATCCTTGGTTTGTAGATACATCACTCAAATCTTTGCCTTCATCCTCACATGGAGTTCTTCCTGTGTATGTCTCTCTCCTCTTCTTATAAGGACACAAGTCATACTGGATTGGGGCCCACCCTATTCAAGTATGATCTCATCTTAACTAAACTAGTAACATCAGAAATGACCCTATTTCCAAATGAGAGCACATTCTAAGGTATCAAGGGTTAGGACTTCAATATATCTTTCTTGGAGGACACAACTCAACGCATAACAGGTACATAACCCCCGGGTTTCCCCACTCTCTGTGCTCCAGTCCCCCTCTCCAGATCCCTCCAGTTCTGTCCATTCTGGTGCCCATTCAAGCAGCAAGCACTGCTCCCCCAGGGACACACTCATTCCTGTATGAAAGTGCTCTATCTGGAAATATAAATTGGTAGAGCTACTCTGAAAAACAGAATGGAGGTTCCTCAAAAAATTAAAAAGATAACTACCATATGATCCAGCAATTCCACTTCTGGGTATATAGCTGAAGGAAATGAAATCAGTGTGTCAAAGAGATATGTGCACCCCCATATTCACTGCAGCATTATTCACAATAGCAAGACATGCAAACAACCTAAGTGTCCATGGATGGATGAATGGATAAAGAAAATGTGGTACGCAACTTAATATCAAAAAACAAATAACTCAATTATAAAATGGGCAGAGGCTAGTGGTTAGGATTCTGAGCTTTCACTGCTGTGGTCCAGGTTCAATCCCTGGTTGGGGAACTGAGATCCTGTAAACTGTGCAGCATGGCCAAAAAAAAAAATAATGGGCAGAGGAACTAAATAGACATTTCTCCAAAAAAAACATACAGATGGCCAACATACATGACAAGATGATCCATATCACTATTATCAGGTAAATACAAATCAAAACCACATTGAGATATCACCTCACACCTGTCAGAATGGCTATCATCAAAAAGACAACAAATAAAAAGTGTTGATGAGGATTTGGAGAAAAGGGAACCCTCATGCAGTGTCGGTGGGAAGGTAAACTGGTACAGCCACTGTGAAAAACAGTATGGAAGTTCCTCAAAAAATTAAAAATAGAACTATGATACAATCCAGCAATTCCACTTCTGGGTATTTACTCAAAGAAAACTAAGACACTAATTTGAAAAGACACATACACTTCAATGTTCATAATAGCATTATTTATAATAGCGAAGATACGAAAGCAACTTAAATGTCCATCAATAGATGAATGGATAAAGAAGATGTGGTACATAGATATACAATGGAATACTACTCAGTCATAAAAAAAATGAAATATTGCCATTTGTAAAAACATGGTTGGACCTACAGGGTATGCTAAGTGAAATAAGTAAGACAGAGAAAAGCAAATACCATATAATCTCACTCAAAATGAAACAAACAAAACAAAACAGGAACAGACTTATAGATAGAGAAAACTGGTGGTTACCAGAGGGGAAGGGGGGAAGGGTTGGGCAAAATAGGTGAAGGGGATTGAGAGATAAAAATTTCCAGTTATAAAATAAATAAGTCATAGTTATGTAATGTACAACATGAGGCATATATATGATAATACTGTAATAATTTTGCATGGTGACAGATGGTTATTGGACTTGTGGTGATTGTTTCATACTGTATTTGATTGTTGAATCACTATGTTGTATGGCTGAACCTAACATAATATTGTACAGCAACTACACTTCAATAAAATACTTTATTTAAGAAAGGAAAATGAGATATATAATATATTATATATATAGGAATACTATTCAGCCATTAAAAATAAGGAAATCCTGCCATTTGTGATGACATGAATGGACATTGAGGGTATTGTGTGACCTTATTTGGTGTCCGGGGCCACACACTTGGAAGGGGAAGGAGCTTACACCTCCACCTTCTGACCTTGGACACATTCTTTCTCCACCACACCAAACAACTCTGACACATTTCTGTCACAAAAATTATTTATAGAGAGCTGAACAGGAGATGGAAGTCTCTGAGGAGAGTGCTAAGGGCTGTCCCTGTCTGTGTGCTGTGAGGGGAGATGATCTGAAACTGAAAGATGATCTAGGACTCAGTGGATTATCTGGACAGAAATGAATGAAGGAGGTTTGGTCCCTGCCCACCCTCTAAGGTGTCCAGGGTAGAAGAATATCTGAGTTCAAAGAGACTACATGCTCCATTCCTGGTCACTCAAGGACCCTCATCTCCATATATGTCTCCGCGCTGGGACATGGGGAACCCCGGTCCCCCTTTGCTCTGGTAGCAGCCAGTATGTTGGGCCACAACCATAGAAGAATCCCTGGGACCTGTAACCCTGTCCACAACTCCACCCAGCCAGGAGTGGAAGAGGCTCAGGATGGACAATGAGGGGCTCAGCCCACTGAGGCGTCTCCTGGAGTCCAAGGATAGGCTCCTCACTGGAGCCTCTTCCACTTGATCATTCTCACTATGGCCAACATAGAAGTGGTGTGTGGGATGACAAGGCTGGACTTGGGTGACAGGGTGAGGTAGGATTGCCATGAGCTGGTGTGGTTGGATAGGTTGTTGTGAATGTGTGAGTGGGAAGAGGGAAGGGGTGGGGGAGGGAGGAAGGGAGGGAGGGAGGAGACAATGCACATGTGTGTGAGTCACCTGCCATGCTCTGGGTCTGATAAGCATTTGGAAGACTCTCCCTACACCATCCTTTCCCACATACATAACCACAACAGGAAATGGTGGTTTAATTCTGAACTCACATATAATCAGCATGCCCTGGCTCCAGCAGGCTCTGGGTACTCCTGAGAACAAATTAAAGTGGCACCCGGCTGAGAGTTCCACTTCTAGCGCAACAGTGTGAAAAGCTCTGCAGACCAGTCAACTACTGAAAATTACTATATTTTAAATGTAAGTCTCTGCAAATGGTCCTAAGGGCACATAGTAAATTTTAAAAGTTATTCAAGAAAATTTACTAAAATTCAGTAAAAATAGTTGAAACATTATTTGAACCAAAATCCATGCTCATCCCCTCTCCCAGCTCAGTGAGATGGAAACTTTACTCCATACTGTTACAGTCAAGAACACAGAGCTCCTTCTCACCCTTCCTCCCAGTCAGAGGACTGTCCTCCTGGGAGAGGCAGAAGTCAACATTTCTCATCCTGCCCTTGGCCTCTTCTTGCTAAGGATAAGTTCCAGGGGAGTGTGGCTGAAAGGTAGGGGTTCCCTTCTTCTTCACAACCAACACTCCTGGGATGGAGGCTCTACCTTGAGAATACTCCAATACTGGAGCCCTGATCACCCCTTACCCAGCTCATGGAACAAGTTTCCATGCCAAGAGAGGCAAGAAAAGTTCTGAGACTGTTGCCCACCATTCCAATGAGCACTCAGCTCCTAATGCAAGCGTGTCACTTGGAGAGAAGCCTGACATTGTTCCCACCTCCAGCACAAGAGTCACTGCTCAGAGATTTTGCCCGGGGGGAGAATCATACCAGAGAACAGAGAAAGAAGCAAACCACAGAACAGAGAGCTCCAAATATCTTCCCAAAGGAACTGACTTCATTTGCAACAGAGTGAGAAATGTTTAAACCTAAGGGTGTTCTAAAAACAGTGAAGGTTGTGGTGAAAGGCAGCTGGGAAGTAAATGATGTATTCATTGGAGATACAGACTAAACTATAGGTCCACTGGTTTACAGAGAGAACAGGAAAAGAGAAAGCTATGAAGAGCCCTCTGGAGTCAGAACAAATTTCAAACACTGACTTTGGGAACTATTTCTTCAAAGGACACAGAATTTGGTTTGGAGGGAGAGTTGCTTTGGGGGTTGGGGTTTTTTTTGGTGGGTGGATCATCTCAAAGAATGCAATTTTAGTATTTCTAAGGGCAGACAATGGTCTATAATGACTCACATTAAGAATATCCTAAGGTACATGGGGACATGCCTTAATAAATAGATAAGAATGTTGTATAACTTGCATATCACTTAATAATTGAGTGACCCTCAAGTACTTAAAAAAAAACCCTTGTTCTCTTGAGTAATCTAATTTCTAATGTTTACTGAGCAAATCTTTAAATATTTTAATGAAATTGTAATGCAAGTAATAACTGCACATGTTTAACATATAAAATAGTACAGAAAGGCTAATGAGAGAGTTAAAAAAAGATGGAGAGAGCAAGAAGGAGAGAGGGAAAGGAAAAAAAGAGGGAGAGAGAGGGAGAGGTGTAACGACAAAGGGAGGAAGGGAGGGAGAGAAGAAAGGGAGAGGGAATGAGGGCCTCTAAATGAGTTTCCCTGCCTTTTAGACTTGCTCCTTTGAGGTAACCACTTTTAACTGGTTCTGACTTCAATTCTTTTATGGTCACCTCAATATCTTTTGGTTGGGTCAAATCACTATTTCTTCATTAACCAATAGACATTGGTTATTTTCCTACTATAATAGAAAGAATTTAGGTTCTTTCACCACTACTACCTCCTACATAGTTATATTGATATTTTTAGCTGTGTTTTAACTGTGTTTTCAATTATATCTAACAGCAGTAATAATCAATACACTTAAAGCTTTTCACTAACCATAGACAACATTCTCTAGCTCCTCACTAGGCAAGTGAAGTTTTCCAAATCTTCACTCTCCTCTCCACCTCTACTCTCTGTTCCCTCACAAAAGAAGTCTGAATTTGGTTGGATTAGTCTATGAGGCCATTTATTCCCAGGACTCATTGAAAACAATAGAGTAATCTTTGTAATAGCTGGGCATAGTCAGGAAAAAAGATAGTCAAATAAAGACTGCTAAAACCACTGTCATCCCAGGGGGGACTGTGGCCTTACATAAGGTGCATATACATAATGTCCCCTGAGAAGCATCCTTAGAGACTTCCCCCTGTGGAGATGGGGGAAAAAAGAGAAGGAGGGGTAACAGACATCATGAAAATAATCCAGCCAAGTAAGTCACTACACACAAGTAAGCAAGCAAATAACAATAACAAACCCCTGGGATCGGCAGGGGGTGGGGGTAGGGGGGATAGTACTCAGAGTTGCTACCATATAGTATCTAAAACGTGCAATTTCCAAAAAACATTATGAGACATGCAAAGAAACAGGAAAGTATGACCCATGCACTGAAGGAAAAGCAGGCAAGAGAAACTGCCTGTATGAATGATGTCAGTCAGGGCTCTCCAGAGAAGCATAACCAACAGGTTGTATATACATAGACAAAGATTTATTTTAAAGAATTAGCTTATGTGATTGTGGAGGTTTGGCAAGTCCAATGTCTGCAGAGTAGGCTGCCAGCTGGAGGCCCAGGGTATAGCTGCAGTTCAGGTCTAAATGCTTGCTGGCAGAATTCCCTCATCTTCTGGGAGGTTGTTTTTTTCTAAAAAGGCCTTCAACTGATTGGATGAGATTCATCCACATTATGGTACGTAATCTGCTTTACACAGTCTGAAACTGAGCAGGACTCTGTGGGAACTTTCCAAGTACAAAAGCCTTTCCTTGTCCCCCGTTTCTTGTTTGTAGGGAATGCAGAAAGGAGGAGCAGTCACGGAACAATAGTGCAGCCATAAAGCAGGGTCCTGGTTCCTCCTAAAGAGATATCCATAATAATTATCTTTGAGTTCTTCTTCTACAGGTGCTAAGGCCCCCACCCAGGTGGAGGATGATAACTGCATGCTGAGCACAGGATTCCTGGAATACCACCGTTACCTCACCACCAACCAGTAAGAAGAAAGTCACACACCCTGCAGCCCTCACCCTAAGTTTTGCCTATAAAAACACTCCCCTGAAAATCATCAGGGAGTTTGGATTTTTTGGGCATGAGCCACGTGTTCTCCTTGCTTGGTCATGCAAGGAACCTTTCTCTGCTCCAAACTCCAGTGTTTCAGTTTGTTTGGCCTCACAGTGTGCCAGGCACACAAACTTGCATTAGACGCCAAGTCTACTGATTTAAGTGGTAATCTTACCTTAAAAAATACCTTCACAAAAACACCCAGAATGTTTGACCAAATATCTGGGTACTGTGGTCCAGCGAAATTGACACACAAAAATCACACAGTGGTCTCATTCTGGGACAGTAGCCTGGTAACAATAGGACAAGTGTTATTTCCCAATGTCATTGACACTAATAAACTGCTTCAAAGATTGTAAAATATGCATTCTATAAGAAGTCTATGATAAGTCATAATGACCAATTTTATTATCCCCACTTAATATTGTGTGTATTTCTTTTATTATTTTTCAATTAAATTTTATTAGAGTATAGTTGATTTACAATATTGCATTCGTTTCTGCTGTACAGTGAAGTGTGTCAGTTATATATATACATATGTCCACTCTTTTTTAGATTATTTTCCCATATAGGCCATTACAGATATTGAGAAGAGTTCCCTGTGCTATACAGTAGGTCCTTATTAGTTATCTATTGCATAGCAGTGTGTATTTGTCAAGCCCAGTCTCCCAATTTATTCCTACGTCCCCAACATATAAAAGTAACTATCACATTTCTACTCCTTGTCAACTAGGCACCCATACACATCTCATTAACTCATACTACATCTCCAAGTAAAGACAATAACAAGGTCACACTTCCACCTGATACAACCATCTTACATATAAGGAAAATCGCCCTGAGCTGTTCTCCAGAAGAGGATACAAAGTCTTTGGGTTATGTTTACTCTTCCCCTTGATATTCCATAACTTAAATACTATGATGTAATGTTAGCAATACTTAAATACTGCTATGTAAAGCCGATATATCTTATCTTATATGATAAGAGGATAAGAAAGATAGAGAAGAAAACAAATATATTTGTTTTATATAAATATGTAGAGATACACACACACAAACACAAACACACACACATACTTATAACAAAATAAGAAAGAAATACTGATGACAGTTATAGTCCTTGGTTCTATAACTGGTCTTGTAGTTGTAGCTGGTATTTATAATCACCTTCTTCTACTACCCATTCAGCATTCCCTTTGCCTTCATTAGGCACTTCAGCTTGTTTTAATTCTTTACCTGGTGGAGTGACCCAAACTTCCATTCCTGGGCCATTAGTAGTCCTGAGTTGTTGTATCTTCCACTGACTTTAACCACAGGACACGATAATACTGAGAGATGCCCCAAGGGATTCCAGGCATACTCTTTGCTATGGGCTGAATGTGTCCCCCCAAAGTACACAGGTTAAAATCCTAATGTTACCTGAAAACTGGGTTCACCTTTTGGTAGGTATTGAGCCAAAAGATACAACCAAGCCAAGGCATGGGAGAAGGAAGGATTTATTATTACTTGCAACAAATAAGGAGAATACTGGGGCTCTTTCCCAAAGCAGTATGTTCCCAAACAGCAAAATTGGGGAAATTTGAATCTAAGGGTATGTGCATATTTATGAAGGAACTTGAGAGAGAATTCAGCATAGAATTGGGTAAAGGTCAACAGAGTCTGAGCTTTAGTTGAAGTCTGGAGGGTCAACATCATCATTCCATCCTTCACCTGGGTGGGAGCCTTAGTTCCTACAGAACTCAAAGATATATTATTATGTATATCCCTTGAGGAGGAGCTAGGACTCTGCTTTATCACTGTACTGTTGTTTGACCGCCTCTTCTCTGTTCCTGCATTTCTTTTTTCCCCTTATGATTGTTGATTACTGAGACCTGTTCAAGGGCAAGCATTGCAGCCAGGTTTAGGTCACAAAATGTCTTAGGCCAAATTGGGTTCTCTTATGTCAAGAAAGCCATTCCTGGTTCGCTTTCTCCAAAGACCCCCTAATCCATCTGCTTACACTAATTCTCAGTATGCTGGTATTTGGAGGTGAGGCCTTTTGTAGGTAATATGGATTAGATTAGGTCATGAGAATGGAGCCATCATGATGGGGTTAATGCCCTTACAAAAGGGGAAGAGACACAGGATTTCTCTTTCTGAATGCATGCACCAAGGAAGACCATGTGAGGACATAATCAGGAAGAAGGTCCTCACCAAGACCCCAACCATGCTGATACCCTGATCTCAGACTTATAGCCTCCAGAACTGTGAGAAATAAATGTTTATTGTTTAATCCATCCAGTCTGTGGTACCCTAGTATAGCAGCCTGAACTAAGACACTCTTTCTTACTTCCGTTGTGGAATAGTAGTTCAATTTCCCCTTGGCGGTCGGATCAAACACCTCAGCCAGCACAGCAACTCCCTTCTTTGCCTATTGATTCAGAGGCATGAGGAACCCAAAGAGGCCAAGTGACAATTTTAACTTCCAGCTTAATGGAATTGTTGTTATATCTCCTGGTCAAATTGTTCTTCCCACAGGAACTAAGACCTCTAGGCCAGCAGAGCATAAGGTCTTGAGGACAAGAAGCCAAAATTTTGCTAGTGGGTCACTAGGGGTAATAGTAAGTGGTGCCACTTCCATTTCACACCTTGACTCCTAGGCCTGTGAATCCTGGCTATGGGAGAAACAGCACATATAATGGACACTGATTCAGAGCATATACAGTCTTCTGGAGAACCTTGCCCTGGCCCTGCAAGGTGCTGTCACATAGCTGGCACTGTCACTGTGTCTTTAAAAAGCCATTCCACTAATTCTATCAAATCAGCTGCTTCGGCATAATGGGGAATATGGTAAGATCAGTAAATTTCATGTGCATGGGCCCATTGCTACACTTCTTTTTCTGTGAAGTGAGTTCCTTGAACAGAAGAAATGTTATGTAGAATACCATAATGGTGGATAAGGCATTCCGTAAGCCCATTGATGGTAGTTGTGGCAAAAGCATAGCATTAAGGGAAGGCAAATCTGTTTCTAAAGTGTCTATTCCAGTAAGAACAAAACGCTGCCCCTTCCCTGATGGAAGTGGTAAAATCCACAAAGTTACTGGCTAATCACCCTAGAATGATGTTATATCAAGGACGTAGTGTTAGTCCCTGCTGCTGACAGATTAGGCACTCAGTAGTGGCTCTAATCACGTCAACCTTGATGAATGAAAGTCCATGTCGCTGAGCCCATTGGGCGATGACAAAAGTGGCTGGTGAAAGAGGTTGACTGACATCCACATAACTGGTCATGGTATCCACTTGATTATTAAAATCCTTCTCTGCTGAGATCACTCTTTGGTGATCATTCACATGGAACACAAATATCTTCATGTTTTTCATCCATTCAGAGAGGTCTATCTACATACCTCTTCCCCAGACTTCCTTGTCACCAATTTTCCAATCATGTTTCTTCCAAGTCCCTGACCATCCAGCCAACTCTTTGGCCACAGCCCATGATCAGCATATAATAATACAACTGGCAATTTTTCCTTCTAAGCAAAGTGAAAAGCCAGGTGCACTGCCCAAATTTCTGCTCACTGGAAGGATTTCTCTTCACCAATGTCCTATAGGGATGTCTCAGAGAGGGGCTAAAATGCTGTAGCTGTCTACTTCTGCGTGACGCCTGAATACTGTGAGGAATCATCTGTAAATCAGGCTCAAGTCTTCTCTTTCTCTGTCAAGTGATGGCAGGGAACTCCCCATGAGGCCATACTTACAGGCTGGGAAAGAGAAGGCAGTGTACCAGGAGTAGGGACCACAGGTATTTGGGCCACCTCTTCATGTAAATTTCTGGTGACTTCAGGGCCTTCCCAGGGCTAATATCATATATACCACTTCTGTCTGATGATGGAGTGCTGCCGTATACACCCAACTTTATGGTATAGTGGGTCAGATAACACCCAGTTCACGATGGGCAGCTCACATTGTATGGTAACATGGCTTTCCATGGTTAAGCATTCTGTCTACTAAGGACCAATCGAAAGCCAAAAGCTGCTTCTCAAAAGGAGGTAGTTATCCACAGAGGATGGCAGGGGCTTTGCTCCGTTTTGGGTTTATGCTCTGATTCACATATAGAGGTCTGCCAAAGAACCCAAACTGCATCACTATCTGCCATTGACACCAGTACCATTGGATCTGCTGGATCACATAACCTAAGTAGCAGAACAGGTTGCATGGCAGGCTGTATCTGTTGCAGACTGTTCTCTTGTTCTGGGCTCCATTCAAAACTAGCAGCTTTGGGTCACTTGGTAAAGGGACCAGAGTAACACACCCAAATGAGGACTATGTTGATTCTAAAATCCAAAGAGGTTCACTAGAGGGGAATTCTCTGTCGGTCCAGTGGTGAGGACTCAGTGCTTTCACTACCATGGTCCTGGGTTGAATCCCTGGTTGGGGAACTAAGATTCTGCAAGCTGCATGGCATGGCCAAGAAAACATAGAGGTTCACTAGGGGTTGTGCCTCTTCCTTGGTAATAGGAGAGGCCAGATGCAACAACTTATCCTTCACATAGAAGGGATATCTCGACTTGCCCCACACCCCTGGACCTCTAGAAATTTCACTGAGGTGGAAGTCCCCGGGATTTTTGTTGGATTTATTTCTCACCCTCTGAAACAAAAATGTATTACTAATAAGCCTAGAGCGGTTGCTACTTCTTGCTCATTAGGTTCAATCATAACAGTGTCATCAATGTAATGGAGTAGTGTGATGTCTTACGGAAGGGAAGGCAAGCCTACAAACTAAATTATGACATAGGGCTGGAGAGCTGATATAACTCTAAAGTAGAACAGTGAAAATGTACTGCTGACCTGGCCAGCTGAAATCAAACGGCTTCTGGTGGTCTTTACTAACAGAGATGGAGAAAAAGATTATTTGCCAGATCAGTAGCTGCATACAAGGTACCAGGGGTTTGTTAATTTGCTCAAGCAATGAAACCACATCTGGTACAGCAGTTGCAAGTACAGTCACTAACCAGTTAAGCGTACAATAATCTACTGTCATTATCCAAGATCCATCTATCTTCTGCACAGGATAAATAGGCGAGTCGAATCGTGGAGGTGTGGTGGAAATCACCATCCTTGCAACTTTCAAAACTTTGATGGTGGTACCATTCTCTGCAATCCCTTCAGGGGTGCAGTACCGCTTTTGGTTTACTATTTTTCTAGGTAGAAGCAGTTCTAGTGCTTCCACTTGGTCTTTCCCACCATAATAGCTCTTACTCCAGAGATCAGGGAAACAAAGTGGAGATTCTGCCAGTTGCTGAGTATGTCTATTCCAATTATGCATTCCAGAACTTGGAAAATAACCACAGAATGGGGTTAGGGACCCATCGAGCCTACTGTGAGATAGATCTGAGCTAAAACTCCATTGACCACTTGCCTTCCATAGCCCCTATTCTAATTGCTGGACCACAGTGACATTTTGGGATCTCCTGGAATCGGTGTGAGTTCAGAGTAAGTGTCTGGTAGTTCCCAAAAGGTCTGATTATTTCCTTTTTCCCAGTCACCCTTGTAAAAGGCTGTATGTCTCTCTGGGGAAGGCTGGGAGGAAGATTAACAGTATAAATTTTTGGCAGTATATCATGGTTCTTCCTCAAGGAAACCTGGCCTCTCTTTCCTTCAAGGAATTCTGGACCTGTAAACAGGATCAAGTCTGAGAATTGATTGAGGGGTCATGACTCTATGTTCTTATGATTCAAGTTAGATTTTTGTTTACTTGACCTAGAAATATACTTATACAGATAAAGTAAAAATTTTGTTGACTGCCTATCTATTTCACTTCTTGGAACACCATGGTCAACTAGCCAATACCACAGGCCTCTGAAAGTCAAGCTATTCTAATTTCCGCTTTAAATCTGCTATTCATTATGGTAACCACACCCACCTTGCAGCCACACGGCCCCTGCCACCTCCTGATCCAATTATGCCCATTACATTGAGTTTTCCCAGTTCACTGGCAACAGTTCTCACTAAGTTCCCAGTCTACAGAGAAGAGTGGTAACAGAGCTCTTCAAGATGCTGGGGCAACCCTCACAAATTTATTTCTCACAGTCATGGTGAAAAGTGTGTCCTCTGAACTCTCCCAGGGTCGATGATAGGTCTTGGATGACAAATCCATTCTAACATTCCAAGCACCATAAGCCTTTGATTACTCTCTCTGCAGTGTACCAAGGCAGGTCTAATGTTTCAAGTTCACTCACTGTGGGCCACCTCTCAGTCCATGGTTCAGTCAACCAACCAAACTTTTGCAGCCCATTCTAACTCCCTAAGCTGCAACATTAATTCATAATCTCTGCTTAGTGGGCCCATTTCAGTAAATTTGACCTGATCCAAATTTATGTTTCTTCCACCATTATCCCATACTCTTTATATCCATTACCACACACATTCCCCAGATTTCAGTCTCTATAAATTGGAAAAATCAAGTACTTATTTTAGAGTGTAGCACACCTCCTCATGGATTACACTTCATACTTCACCTTTAGGGGTCTAAAGGGGCTAGGACTCTAGTCCAGTTAGAGGTCTAGAAATAAAGAGTGGTAAGTGGTAAGTGGGGTGGGTCCTAAGGAGAATCAGCAGTGTCTTGCAATGCAAGTCCCTCAGGGAGGCGATTATAGTTTCCTCAGGCAATGCAAGATCAATCTCAGATGGGATTGGAAGACTGCTTCCACTGGTGAAGAAGAGTCATCAGAATTTAGGGGTTCATAATTTTAAAATGGGCAAAGGACCTGAATAGATATCTCCTCAAAGAAGATAAATGAAAGACCAACGGGTACATGAAAAGAAGCTCAACAACACTAGTCATTAGGGAAACTCAAATTAAAACCACAATGAGATATCTCTTCATGCCTGCTAGAATGGCAATCATCAAAAAGACAAGTATAACAAATGTTGGCATGGATGTGAACAAAAGGGATCTTTGTGCATTATTGGTGGGATTGTAAAGTGGTACAGCCACTATGGAAAATAGTATGGAGGATCCTCAAAAAATTAAAAATAGAACTACCATATGATCCAGCAATTCCACATCTGGGAATATATCCAAAAGAAATGAAAACATTATCCAAAAGAAATTAAAACACTAACTCAAAAAAATATCTGCACCCCCACATTCATAGCAGCATAGTAAAGACATGGAAGCAGCCTAAGTGTCAATAATGGATGAATGGGGAGAGGAATCAAGATGGCAGAATAGGAGGACCCAGAATTCATCACTTCTCACAAGTACATCAAGAACACATCTACAAATGGAACAATTCTCATAGAGCACCTGTTGAACCTTAGCGGAAGACTTCAGACACCTAAAAGGACAAGAAAAATCCCCTCACAACTGGATAGGATGAAAGAAAGAAGAAAAAAAGAAAAGAGGAGTTAAAAAAGGGACCAGCAACCTGGCAGGAAGCTGAAAGTGAGTGGTGAGTCCTCACCACACTCAGAAAAACTCCCTCATGATGGTGAAATCAGCTGGGACAGAAAAGGACCTTCGGGAGACCAAAGGAGAATGCAGCAGATGATCTGTGGAAGGCAGGACAAAGTAAGAACTGCAAACATATGGTCTACACCACAGCTCTGCACATTCCAGCCTGAGTCGTGGGTTGCCTGTTGTGAAGGGGGGCTGGGTGCTGGAAAGTGGGGTTTGGAGCATGGACCCAGGGAGGACACAGCTGTTAACTGTGAAAAGACAGCCTGAAGGGACAGGAGTAACGAACTCCACAACCAGGAAAGTTTTCGGAAAAAGTCCAGAGCACCACAGAAGCAAGGTGTCATTGTTGAGTAGCGTGCAAGGGGCGGGGCTACAGTTACAACCCCTTTTCCCACCCGCCAGCTTCTTCACCCTCTGCAGGCACTGGGAGGGGTTTCCATATGAGGGGGCCATACAGCCCTTGGGCTGGGGTCTCCTCCAACCACATGGGCTCTGGGGGCCTGAGGGCCACCCATCCCAAAGCCTCTTTAAGAATCATCCCTGGGCACCTCTGCCTGGGACAGGAGTCCTCCAATGCTGGTGGGGGCTGAGTGCTAAAGCATGCAGTTAGGAGAATGGAGCCGGGGAGAGGAGTGCTATTAGCTGCACGGTTACAGCAGAGGGGCCTGGAGTGAGGTCATGCATGGCCAGGAATGCCCCTAGAGGAAGCACGGTCTGCCTGGAAAGTGAGGTGCCATTGTTGAGTGGAGCACGGGGGGTGGGGATGCCATCACCCTCACATGCCAGCTCCTGCTTCTGCAGGCACTGGGAAGGACTCCCAACAGAGCGAGTATGCCACAGTCTATTGCAAGTGCTTACTGGTCCAGTCTGCCACAGGCAACTCACACACACCCTAATTGTAGCTGCCCCCCACTTGTGGCCGCCGTACCTCTCCCTGGCCTGAGTGAGTAAGTGTGTAGCTATCAGCCGATGTTTTTTCTCCCTCTTGCATGGGCAAGCAACAGACACCTGAGGGTGGTGCACACGCAGAGGTGGGGCTAAGATGCAAGGGCAGTGTGACTAAGGAAGAGGAATGAAAATATTTCCGTGCAGCTGCACGAGCAGCAAATTAAATCCCTGAGATCAGCTTGGTAAATCCTGCATCTGTGAAATACCAGAATAGACAATGAATGTTCCCACAATTGAGACCGGTCTAGCCTTTGCAGCAGTGGAATTTAGGGGCAAGTACACGTGGGAGTCAGGTCAGGTCAGAGTCTGAGCTGGTCCCACAGTGCCCACAGTAAGGCCAGAGACCACCCTAAAGGTATTGGAAAGCCTCCTGGTGAGGCAGGGATTGGCTCTAGCTTACTGTGGGAAAAAGGACACTGACCAAAGAGGCCCAGAAAAATATTCTTATTACTATTATTTTTTTGTTTGTCTCATTTTGTTCAGTTGCTGGCGTTGTTGCTTTTAATATTTTTTATATTTATTTTTTATATATTTATTATTTTTAATATATATTTTTTATTTTTCTATTTTTACTTTATTTTTCATTGTTTTGTGTTTTTTTTGTTTTATTTTTTCTTCTTTTAATGGTTTTTATGTGTATATTTTATGCGTTCTTTGCTTGTTTTTGTTTGCATTCTGTTTTTGTGTTATTTTTCATTTTTTGTTTTGTTAGTTTAGTCCATATTGACCATTCTTATTTTTTAATTCTTTTGTTTGTTTGTTTGTTCTCATTTTTTTTCTCTGTGTGTGTGTTGTGTTGTTGCTGCTGTTTGTTTGCTTTGGTTTTTGCTATTTGTCTTCGGTTTTGTTTCTCTGTTTGTTTTCTTTTCAGTTCTTTTTTCTTTTCTTTTTTTCTTCTTCTTTTCTTTTCTTTCATTTTTCTCTGGCCACAATGTGCAGCTTTCAGGCTCTTGGTTCCCCAGGCAGGGGTCAGGCCTAGGCCTCCAGTGTGGAAGCACCAAGTCCAGGAGGCTAGAACGTCAGAAAATTCCCAGGCCCAGGGAACATTAATCAGTGTGTGTGCTCCCGGAGGTCTCCATATCAACACCAAGGCCTGGCTCCACCCAACTGCCTGAAGGTTTCTGTGCTGGATACCTCACATCAAACAACTAGCAAGACAGGAACACAGAACCTCCCATCAGCAGACAGGCTGCCTAGAGTTGTACTAAACTCACAGACACCCCAAAACACATCACCTGACGTGGCCCTGACAATCAGAGGAAAATGACTCAGCTCTAACCACCAGAGTGCAGACACCAGTCCCTGACACCAGCAAGCCTACACAAGCCCCTGGACCAACCTCATTCACCAAGGGGCAGATAACAGAAGCAAGAGGAACCACAACCCTGCAGCCTGTGGAAAGGAGACTGTAAACACAGTAGGTTACAAAAAATGAAATGACAGAGAAAGATGTTGCAGATGAAGCAGCAAGGTAAAATCACACGAGATGAAGAGGAAATAGGCAATCTACCTGAAAAAGAATTCAGAGTAATGATAGTAAACATGATCCAAGGTCTCAGAAATAGAATAGAGGCACAGATTGGGAAGATACAAGAAATGTTTAACAAAGATCTAGAAGAACTAAAGAACAAACAAACAGAGATGAACAACACAATAACTGAAATGAAAAACACACTAGAAGGAATCAATAGCAGAATAACTGAGGCAGAAGAACGAATAAGTGAGCTGGAAGACAGAATGGTGGAAATAATTGCCAAGGAGCAGAATAAGGAAAAAAGAATGAAAAGAAATGAGGACAGTCTCAGAGACCACTGGGACAACATAAAATGCACCAACATTTGAATTATAGGGGTCCCAGAAGAAGAAGAGAAAGAGAAAGGGCCTGAGAAAATATTTGAAGAGATTAGAGTTGAAAACTTCCCTAACAAGGGGAAATAGCCACCCAAGTCCAGGAAGTGCAGAGAGTCCCATACAGGATAAAGCCAAGGAGAAACACACCAAGACACATGTTAATCAAACTCACAAAAAGTAAATACAAAGAAAAAATATTAAAAGCAGCAAGAGAAAAGCAACAAATAACCTACAAAGGAATCCCCAAAAGGTTATCAGCTGATGTTTCAGCAGAAATTCTGCAGGCCAGAAAGGAGTGGCAGGACATACTTAAAGTGATGAAAGGGGAAAACTTACAACCAAGATTACTCAACCCAGCAAGATCTCAGATTTGATGGAGAAATCAAAAACTTTATAGGAAAGCAAAAGCTAAGAGAATTCAGCACCACAAAACCAGCTTTACAACAAATGCTAAACAAACTTCTCTAGGCAGGAAACACAAGAGAAGAAAAAGACCTAAGAAAACAAACCCAAAGCAATTAAGAAAATGGTAATAGGAACATACATATCAATAATAACCTTGAATGTAAATGGATTAAGTGCTCCAACAAAAAGACACAAACTAGCTGAATGGATACAAAAACAAGACCCATACATATGCTGTCTACAACAGATGCATTTCAGACCTAGGGACACATAGAAACTGAAAGTGTAGGGATGGAAAAAGATATTCCATGCAATTGGGAATCAAAAGAAAGCAAGTATAGCAGTGCTCATATCAGACAAGGTAGACTTTAAAATAAAGACCCCTGATTTACAGGACATTCTATCCGAAAGCAGCAGAATACTGCTTTCTTCTCAAGTGCACACAGAATATTCTCCAGGATAGACCACATCTTGGGTCACAAATCAAGCCTTGGAAAATTTAAGAAAATTGAAATCATATCAAGTATCTTTTTGACCACAACACTATGAGACTATATATCAATTACAGGGAAAAAAAAACTGTAAAAAACACAAATACATGGAGGCTAAACAGTGTGCCACTAAATAACCAAGATATCACTGAAGAAATCAAAGAGGAAATTTTAAAAATACATAGAAACAAATGACAATGAAAACTTGACAACCCAAAACCTATGGGATGCAGCAAAACAGTTCTAAGAGGGACGTTTATAGCAATATAATCCTACCTCAAGAAACAAGAAAAATCTCAAATAAACAACCTAAACTTCCACCTAAAGCAACTAGGGAAAGAAAAACAAACAAAACCCAAAATTAGCAGAAGGGAGGAAATCATAAAGATCACAGCAGAAATAAATGAAATGGAAACAAAGAAAACAATAGCAAAGATCAATAAAACTAAAAGCTGGTTCTCTGAGAAAATAAACAAAACTGATAAGCCTTTAGAAACAATCATCAAGAGAAAAAGGGAGAGGAGTCAAATTAATAAAATTAGAAGTGAAAAAGGAAAAGTTATGACTGAAACTGCAGAAACACAAAGGATCATAAGAGACTACTACAAGCAACTATATGCCAATAAAATGGACAACATGGAAGAAATGGACAAATTATCAAAAAAGTACAACCTCCCAAGACTGAACCAGGAAAAAATATAAAATATGAACAGACCAATCACAAGTAATGAAACGGAAATTGTGATTAAAAATCTTCCAACAAACAAAAGTCCAGGACCAGATGGTTTCACAGGCGAATTCTAACAAACATTTAGAGAAGAGCTAACACCTATCATTCTCAAACTCTTCCAAAAACTTGCAGAGAGTGGAACACTGCCAAACTTATTCTACAAGGCCATGAACACTGTGATACCAAAACCAAAGACACCACCCACAAAAAGAGAAAATTACAGGACAATAACACTGATGAACATAGACACAAAAATCCTCAACAAAATACTAGCAAACAGAATCCAACAACACATTAAAAGGATCATACACCATTATCAAGTGGGATTTGTCCCAGGAATGCAAGGATTCTTCAAGATATGCAAATCAATCAATGTAATACACCATCTCAACAAACTGAAAAATAAAACCCATATGATCATCTCAATAGATGCATAAAAAGCTTTTGCCAAAATTCAACACCGATTTATGATTAAAAACTCTCCAGAAAATGGGCAGAGAGGGAACCTACTTCAACATAATATAGGCCATATATGACAAACCCACAGCAAACTATTCTCAATGGTGAAAAACTGAAAGCATTTCTTCTAAGATCAGGAACAAGACAAGGATGTCTGCTCTTGCTGCTATTAAACAACATAGTTTTGGGAGTCGTAGCCATGGCAATCAGAGATGAAAAAGAAATGAAAGGAATCCAAATTGGCAAGGAAGAAGTAAAACTGTCACTGTTTGCAGATGACATGATACTGTACATAGAATATCGTAAAGACACTACCAGAAAACTACTAGAGCTAATCAATGAATTTAGTAAAGTTTCAGGATACAAAATTAATACACAGAAATCTCTTGCATTCCTATACAATAACAATGAAAGACCAGAAAGAAAAATTAAGGAAACAATCCCATTTACCATTGCAACACAAGGAATAAAATACCTAGGAATAAACCTACCTAAGGAGGCAAAAGAACTGTATACAGAAAACTATAAGATACTGATGAAAGAAATCAAAGAGGACACAAACAGATGTAGAGTTATACCATGCTCTTGGATTGGAAGAACTGATATTGTGAAAATGACTATACTACCCAAAGCAATCTACACATTCAATGCAATCCCTATCAAATTACCA
Source organism: Delphinus delphis (assembly GCF_949987515.2). Classification (NCBI taxonomy): domain Eukaryota; kingdom Metazoa; phylum Chordata; class Mammalia; order Artiodactyla; family Delphinidae; genus Delphinus; species Delphinus delphis. Next base: position 16,598,876 of record NC_082685.1, read on the forward strand.
ATGACATTTTTCACAGAACTAGAACAAAAAATTTTTAAAACTTATATGGAAACACAAAAGACCCTGAACAGCCAAAGCAATCTTGAGAAAGAAAAACAGAGCTGGAGGAATCAGGCACCCCATCTTCAAACTATATTACAAAGCTACAGTAATCAAGATTGTATGGTACTGGCACAAAAACAGAAATATAGATCAATGGTTACAGGATATAAAGCCCAGAGATAAACCCACACACATATTGTCACCTAATTTGTGACAAAGTAGGCAAGAACATATACAATGGAGAAAAGACAGACTCTTCAATAAGTGGTGCTGGGGAAACTGGACAGCTACATGTAAAAGAATGAAATTAGAACATTACCTAACACCATACACAAAAATAAACTCAAAATGGATTAAAGACCCAAAACTACAATGAGGTATCACCTCACACTGGCCATCATCAAAAATCTACAAACAATAAAGGCTGGAGAGGCTGTGGAGAAAAGAGAACACTCTTGCACTGTTGAGGGGAATGTAAATTGATACAGTCACTATGGAGAACAGTATGGAGGTTCCTTAAAAAACTAAAAATAGAACTACCATATGACCCAGCAATCCCACTACTGGGCATATACCCTGAGAAAACCATAATTCAAAAGGACACATGTACCCCAGTGTTCATTGCAGCACTATTTACAGTAGCCAGGACAAGGAAACAACCTAATGTCCAATGACAGATGAATGGATAAAGAAGATGTTGTACATATATACAATGAAATATTACTCAGCCTTAAAAAGGAGTGAAATTGGGTCATTTGTAAGACATGTGGATGGACCTTCACTCTGTCATACAGAGTGAAGCCACAAAGAGAAAAACAAGTATCTCATATTTAAGCATATATGTGGACTCTAGAAAAATTGCACAGATGAAACTATTTGCAGGGCAGGAATAGAGATGTAGATGTAGAGAACAGACATGTGGACACAGGGGGGTAATGGGAGCATGGGATAAATTGGGAGATTAGGATTGACATATATACACTACCATGCATAAAATAGGTAGACAGTGGGAATATGCTATAATCACTGGAAGCTCAGCTCGGTGCTCTGTGACAACCTAGATGGGTGGGATAGGGGGGTGGGAGAGAGGTCCAAGAAGGAGGGGATATACATACACATATAGCTGATTCACTTCATTGTACAGCAGAAACTAACTCAACATTGTAAAGAAATTATACTCCAATAAAGAAAAAATTCACAAGAGGGGTTCAATAGTAAATTTGAACTGGCCAAAGTTGAAAGCAAATTGAAGATAGATCAATAGAGATTATGCAATCTGCATATCAGAGACAATTTTAAAATAAAGAAAAATGAAGGCTGTAGCAGAGAAATGTGCGTCATCATTAAGCACACCGGCATGCACATAATGGGAGCAGCTAGAGAAGAGAAAAGAAAGGACGAAGCAGAAAAAATATTCAAAGCAATAATGGCTGAAAACTTCTGAATTTATTTATTTATTGGTTGGTTGGTTTGTTGGTTGGTTGGTCACGTGGCATGTGGGATCCTAGTTCCCAAACCAGGGATCGAAGCCATGCCCCCTGCAGTGGAAGCACAGAGTCTTAACAACTAGACCTCCAGGGAAGTCCCAGAATTTCCTGAATTTATTTTTGAAAATGTATCTACACATACAGGAAGCTAATAAACTCTAAGTAGGATAAACACAGAGAGATCCATAAACAGACATATAGTAGTAAAAAATTAAATTAAAAATTAAATTTTAAAAAAAGCTGAAAAACTATGATAAAGAAAAAATCTTGAAAGTAGCAAGAGAAAAGCTGCTTGTCACTTACAAGGGAACCCCAATAAGATTACCAGCTGACTTCTCATCAGAAGCAATAGAAGCCTGAAGGCAGTGAGATAACATATTTGAATACTCAAAGAAAAAAAACACAACTGTCAACTAAGAATTTTATATTCAATAAAGCTATTTTTCAAAAATGAAGGCAAGGGCTTCCCTGGTGGCGCAGTGGTTGAGAGTCAGCCTGCCAATGCAGGGGACACTGGTTCGTGCCCCGGTCCGGGAGGATCCCACATGCCGCGGAGCAGCTGGGCCCGTGAGCCATGGCCGCTGAGCCTGCGTGTCCGGAGCCTGTGCTCCGCAACGGGAGAGGCCACAACAGTGAGAGGCCCGTGTACCGCAAAAAAAAAAAAAAAAATGAAGGCAAAATAAAGACATCCCCAGATAAACAAAAACAGAAGGAATTTGTTGCTAGCAGACCAGCCTTACAAGAAATACTGAAATATCTTCAGGATGGAAGTGAATGATGCCAGACAGTTAATGAAATCCATCCAAAAAAAAACAAAAAAACAAAAAAACAAAAAAAACAAACGACAGTGGTAAGTGTAATTATGTAATTATTAAAGTATAAAGGCATATTTATTTTCCTTTCTTTCTCTGAAGTAATTTAAAAAGCAATGGTATAAAACAATATGTAGGACTTCCCTGGTGGCTCAATTGATAAGAATCCGCCTGCCAATGCAGGGAACATAGGTTCGAGCCCTGGTCTGGGAATATCCCACATGCCGCAGAACAACTAAGCCCATGCACCACAACTACTGAGCCTGCACTCAAGAGCCCACATGCCACAACTACTGAAGCCCAAGCACCTAGAGCCCGTGCTCCACAACAAGAGAAGTCACTGCAATGAGTAGTCCATGCACAACAGAGTAGCCCCTGCTCAACACAACTAGAGAAAGCCTGTGAAGCAACGAAGACCCAACACAGCCAAAAATAAATAAATAAATTAATTAATTAATTAAACTTCCTTTCTAAAAAAAGATAAAAACAAAACCAATATGTATATAATGTATTATTGTGCCTATAACATATCTAAATGTAATAAGATGGCTATTCAAATCTACAAGAACAAATCAAGAGAAACAAATGATAAAACATAAATATGTACTTGTTCTCATTTCTTCCCTTTTTTAAAGGATATGAAGTTATACAAAGTAAAAATTATATAAATGTATTTTTATGTTTCTAACACTTGTCAATATAATACATATAACAGTAGTTCCTAAAAATGAGGGTAAAACACAATAGAACTACATAGGAGTAATGTTTTTTGTGTTTTTTTAAACATTTATTGGAGTATAATTGCTTTACAATGGTGTGTTAGTTTCTGCTTTATAACAAAGTGAATCAGTTATACATATACATATATCCCCATATCCACTCCCTCTTGTGTCTCCCTCCCACCCTCCCTATCCCACCCCTCTAGGTGGTCACAAAGCACTAAGCTGATCTCCCTGTGCTATGCAGCTGCTTCCCACTAGCTAGCTATTTTACATTTGTTAGTATATATAAGTCCATGCCACTCTCTCACTTCATCCCATCTTACCCTTCCCCCTCCCCGTGTCTGCAAGTCCATTCTCTACATCTGCGTCTTTATTCCTGTCCTGCCCCTAGGTTCTTCAGAGCCACTTTAAAAATTTTTTTTAGATTCCATATATATGTGTTAGCATACGGTATTTGTTTTTCCATAGGAGTAATGTTTTTATGAACAATAGAAGTTAGCACAAATACAAAGCTGATTCTGATAAATTAAGATGTACATAAGAAGCCTTATAACAACAACTTAGGAAATAATTCAGAAAAATATGTAGTGAAAAATTCATTAAATAAAATACTACATTGGAAAATATTCACTTAATGCAAAATAAAGTAGTAAAAAAGAATAGAAGAACAAAGAAGATATGAGACATATGGAGAACAAAAAGTAAAATGGCAGATATAAATTCAACTATATCAATAATAAAATTAAATGATTGGATTGAATAATACAATCAAAAGGCAGAGATCATCAGCCTCAATTTAAAAAACAGATCCAGCAATATGCTGTCTAGAGGAGACATACTTTAAATTCAAAAATACAAAGAGACTGAAAGTAAAAGGATGGAAAATGATATATCATGCAAACAGAAATCAAAAGAAAGCTGAAGTGGCTACACTAATAAGAGACAAAGTAGGTTTTAAGGCAAGATGTATTACCATGGATACAGAGGAACATTTTATAGTGATAAAAGGGTCAATCCATCAGAAAGATATAAAAATTATTAACACGTATGCACCTAACAACAGAGCACCAAAAACATGGCAGAAATGAAGTAAAAATAGATGATTCAACAATAATAGTTGGAAACTTCTACTTGAACCCCACTTTCAATAATGGATAGAAAAACTAGACAGATCAACAAGGAAATAAAAGACTTAAACAGCATTATAAACCAACTAGACCTAATAGGCTTCTATAGAACACTCCACCACCAACAGCAGAATATATATTCTGCTCTAGTGCACTGGAACATTTTCTAGGATAGACCATATGCCAGACCATAAAACAAACCTCAATAAATTTAAAGAACTAAAAATAATACAAGGTGTGTTCTCTGACCACAATGAAATGAAATTAGAAATCAATAACAGAAAGAAATTTGGGATACTCACTAATACATGGAAATTAAACAATAAACTCCTAAATAATCAATGGGTCAAAGAAGAATCAAAAGAGAAATTAGAAAATAGTTAAGATAAATGAAAATGAACACACAACATACCAAATATATGGGATTCAGCAAATGTGGTGCTTTCCCCAAATGTCCTCATAAATTCTAATTTTTCCCATATTTTTCCTGGATGTCTTCCACATTGACAGTGGAGATGTTAAATTTCCCTCTAACCACTTAGAGCACTACCTAGCAGGAAAATAATACCAACAAAAAATCAACAGTTTGGAGCCTCCTTGCAGAATGTTTATGACAGGGTTCTCTGCAGATATTTGACCCTCAGGTTTTATTTATCTTTAATTGGTAGAAGTTAAAAGATGTCACTTACAAGCCATGAGAAGTTTTCTTGCACTAAGACTTCTAAGTTCTTTGCTCGGTGATATCTGCTAGAGTGGATGCTTCAGCTAAAATGTGAAAAGAAGCTCCCACTGAGCAGTTTCCTTTTCCTGCCTGAGCTGGTGCTGCGTGAGTTGGTGAAAGGGCTTTTCTCATTTTATCATCCCAGAATCCCTCTGTAAGCTGGTGCCAAGTTATCTAGGCAGCTGTTTCTCTTGTAAAGCAATGGGGATGGGAGTGAGGTACACATGAAAGGCTTTCAGTTTGCTTTAAGGATGGAGAATTTTCTGGGGAAGCTGGGTCAGAAGAGAGGATGTAGCCAGGAGTCTTGTGCTGATGTATGTGTCATTTTCTACATCTTATACCGCAAGGATATCTCATGCATCAGAAGGAACATGCCAAGATCTAGAGTCTCACCAGTGAGTGATTCTGCTTTAATACTGGCATGTCATTGCTACTAGACTCTCTCAGCTAACAAAACAAGGAGATACATGTGTGTGTACTAACACATGTATATACATATATCCATAAATATTTCTATATGTAACTGTCAGTACCTATATTAAGCTAAACATGAGTTCACACCGATGTCTCAAATTCTACTCCATTAACACGTAGATCATACTAGCCTCTTTCCCTTTCTTATCTGTAAGCTCCTAGTCCAACAACAGGACTCCCACCATTGGCCATCCTTTTTCTTAATTGTTCAGTTCTAATATAAACATGTATAGCAGTATTGGAATTGTTATCCCTATAAAAAAAATCGCTTTATCAACTAGAGTAGAGTGCTTGTGAACAGTTCCTTTTGCCTTAGGCTTACAGACTCCACCTGTTTCTGAAGTTACTTATCTAGGTCAGCACCTTATTCCTTCACCCCCTTCAGTGATGTTGCCTCATACATTTATAATAAATTTAGATTACTTTGTAAGAATCTTAATTTCTTTTAGGGGTTCTCCTCATCTCCTAAATTATTTTTAAAATTTTTTATACATTAAGGTTTGCTCTTTGTACTATAGTTTTATGGGTTTTGACAAATGCTTACTGTTTTTTATTCACCATTACAATATTACACAGAAGTTCACCAGCCTAAAAATTTTCCTATGCTTTACCTATTCAACCCTTCCTTCCTCCCTCAGATCCCTCGCAACCTCTAATCTGTTGAAGGTCTCTCAATTTTGCCTTTCCCAGAATGTCATACAGTTGGAAATTTTTGTTATTTAGCTTTTTCTGGATGGCTTCTTTCACTTAGCAATATGCATTTAAGATTTATACATTTATTTTCCTGGCATGGTAGCTCATTTCTTTTTATCACTGAAAAATATTCCACTGTATGGATGTATCGGTTTGTTTATACATTCCTATTAAAAGTCATTTTGCTTGCTTCCCACTTTTGGTGATTATGAATAAATCTGCTATAAACATTCACATGCAAGTTCCTGTGTGGACATAAAATTTCAAATCTGTTGTGTAAATGCCTAGGAGCATGATCGTGGGTCATATGGTAAGATTACGTTTAGTTTTGTAAGAAAGTGACAAACTGTCTTCAAAGAAGCTGTACCATTTTGCATTCTCATTAACAGTGAGAGTTCCTTTTGCCCCACATCCTTTCCATTAGTTGGTAGTATCAGTTATTTGCATTTTAGCTATTCTAATAAGTGTGTAGTGGTATCTTATTGTTGTTCTAATTTGCAGCTCCCTAAGGACATATGATCTTAAGCACTTTTTCATATGTTCAAATAATTGCCATCTTTCTCAGTGAACTGTCTGTTCAGATCTTTTGCCCATTTTTAAATTGAGTTGTTTATTTTCTGGTTGAGAATAAATCTCACCTGGTTGTGGTATATAACTACCTTGTTTGATTTGATAGGTTACTATTTTATTGAGGATATTTTGAATTTATGTTTATGAGAGATATTGGTCTGTTGTTTTCCTTTCTTGTGATGTCTTTATTTGGTTTTAGTATTAGGATAAAGCTGGCCTCATAGAATGTGTTTGGAAGTGTTCCCACTGCTTCTATTTTCTGGAAGTGACTGTGGAGAATTGTTATATATTCTTTCTCAAATGTTTGTTAGAATTCACCAGTGAAACCATCTGGGTCTGGTGTTTTCTTTTTTGGAAGTTTAATAATTACTTGTTCCATTTCTTTAATATATATAGAACTATTCAACTTATCTATTTCTCCTTTGTGAGTTTTAGCAATTTGTATCTTCCAAGAAACTGGTTCTTTTCATTAAAATCATCTAATTTGTGAGCATGGAGTTTTCCATAGTATCGCTTTATTATCGCTCCAATGTCCATGGGATCATCAGTAATGAACATTTGATACTGGTAATTTGTGTCTCCTCCCTTTTTTTCTTGGTTAGCCTGGTTTATCAATGTTACTGATCTTTTCAAAGAACCAGGTTTGGTTTCCTTTGATTTTGTTTTCTACTGGTTTCCCATTTTTAATTTTATAGTTTATTATTCCTTTGTTCTGCTTGCTTTAGGTTATTGCTTGTCTGTTTTGGTTTCTTAAGGGAAAACCTTAAGTTATTGATTTTAGATTTTTTTCTAATATATACATTAAATGCTATAAATTTCCCTCCATGTATTACTTTCACTGCATCTCACAAAACTTGATAAATTTTATTTTCATTTATTTCAAAAACATTTTTGATTTATCTTTAGACTTCTTAATATATTGATTGTTTTTTTGAAATGATAATTTTTAATTGAAGTATAGTTGATTTACAATATTGTGTTAGTTTCAGGTGTACAGCACAGCAATTCAGAATATATATATATATATTCTTCTTCAGATTCTCTGCCCTTATAGATAAAAGTTCTTTGTTTCATTTTCAAATATATGAAGATTTTCCAGCTTCCTGTTATTCATTACTGATAATTACAAATTGTGGTCTGAAACTATACTTTGATTTCTACCCTTTCAAATTTGTTAGTATGAAAATGTGCATAACATAAAAGTTACCATCTTAACCATTTCTAAGTGTAAAGTACAGTTTTGTTAAGCATATTCACATTGCTATGCAACAAATCTCCGAACTTTTTCATCTTGCAATCTGAAACTCTATACCTATTCAATAACAACTCCCTATTTTCTCCTCTCTCCATCTCCTGGAAACTACCATTCTACTTTCTGATTCTATAGATTTGTCTACTCACATAAGGTACCTCATATAAGACAGTATTTGTCTTTTGTGACTGGCTTATTTCACTCAGCATAATGTTCTGAGTTAATCCATGTTGTATCATGTGCCAGAATGTCCTTTTTAAGGCTGAATAATATTCCATTGTATGTACTGTATATACTACATTTTGTTTATCCATTCATCTGTCAATGGACATTTGTGTTGCTTCTACCTCTTGGCTATTGTGAAGAGTGCTGTTTTGAAAACAGATGTGCAAATATCTCTTCAAGATCCTGCTTTCAATTATTTTGGCTATATACCCAGTAGTGGAGTTGCTGGAAAGGTAAATTTTTATGACCCAGAAGTGGTCTTTTTCAGTGAATATTCCACCCAAGTTTGACATGTTGTTGGATGGAGTATTCAAAAAATGCCACTTAGATCTAGTTACTTCATAGTTCTATTCAGGTCAAATATATCTTTATTGATTTCCTGCCTGCTTGATTGGTCACTTACTGACAGCAGGTGTTGGAATCTCAACTATAAAAGTGAATTTGTCTATTTCTTTTAGCTCTATCAGTTTTCATTTCACACATTTTGACACTCTTTTGTAACATACATGTTTAAAACTGCTGTCTTCTTGGAGAACTGACCCCATTATCATTATTAATAATAGTACTCCTTTTTATTCTTGATAATTTTCATTGTTCTAAATTCTCTTTGTCTAAAATTAATATAACTACTCCAGCTTTCATTTGATTAGTGTTAGTATCCTATATCTTTCTCCCTCTTTTACTTTTAACTTTGTAAGTCATCAGGGTCTTTATATTAAAAAGAGTTTCTTGTTAGTACATATTTGGGTCTTTTTTTTTTATCCAAAAGATAATTTTGTCTTTTAATTGGCATACTAAGATAATTCACATTTAAAGTAATTATTGACATATTTAAATTAATATCAACCATGTTTGTAACTTTTTTCTATTCATTGCTAGAGGTTTCTTTATCTGCCCTCTCTGGTGTAAATTGAGCATTTGAAATAATTCTATTTGATCTCTTCTCTCTCATTTCTACTTCCTTAAAAAATTAGCTGTTGGGGCTTCCCTGGTGGTGCAGTGGTTAAGAATCCACCTGCCAATGCAGGGGACATGAGTTTGAGCCCTGGTCTGGGAAGATCCCACATGCTGCAGAGCAAATAAGCCCATGTACCAAAACTACTGCGCCTGCACTCTAGAGCCTGTGAGCCACAACTACTGAGTCCACATGCTACAACTACTGAAGCCCATGCATCTAGAGCCCATGCTCCACAACAAGAGAAGCTACTGCAATGAGAAGCCCATGCACTGCAATGAAAAGTAGCTCCCCACTCACCGCAACTAGAGAAAGCCTGTGCACAGCAATGAAGACCCAACGTAGCCAAAAATAAATTTAAAAAAAATTAGCTGTAGAACTTACAATATACATTTTTAAGTAATTTAAATCCACATTCAAATGACACTATTCCACTTTATACATAGTGCAAGAACATGGATGACAGTTATCCATATGCTTAATCATCCAATATATTGTTGCTATTTTATAACTTTAAACAAATTGTTATATTTTAGATAAATTACAAGAAAAGATTTCTTTTAATTTATTTCTCTTGCAGTGTTCTTGTTTTCTTCATATAGATCCAAGTTTCATTATCCTTCATTATCCTTTATCATTTTCTTTCTACCTTGAGAAAATGTTTTTAACATGTCTGCTGGTGAATCACCTCAGTTTTCAGTTGTCTGAGAAAGTCTTCATCTATCCTTCACTTTTGAAAAATAATTTTGTTGATATAGAATTCTACAGGTTTTTTTTCTTTCAAAACTTTAAATATTTCACTTCACTCTCTTCTTGCATGCATGGTTTCTGATTAGAAGCCTGCTGTAATTCTATAGTCAAGGTAGGTTGGTTTGGCATTTGTTTTCTTTTTTCCTGACTTCTTTCAAGATTTTCTCCTCTTTGATTTTCTGCAATTTGAATATAATACCTAAGTGTAGTTATTTTGGGTATTTATTCTGTTTGATGCTGAGATTCTTGGAATTATGATTTAATGTCTGTCATTGATTTTGGAAAGTTCTTGGCCATTATTACTTCAAGTACTTATTTTGCACCAGTCTCCTTCTCTTCTTTCTTCTGGTATTCCAAATATTCATATGTTAAATGCTTTTAAATTGTCCCACAGTTCTTGGGTGTTCTGGATGTTTTTCAATTCTTTTTTCTTGTTGCATTTCAATTTAGGAAGACCGTATTCCCTCAGCCCTGTCAAGACTACGGAGGAGCCATTCTTTATTTCTGTTACATCACTCTCCCTTTTTATTCTTTCTCCTGGATTTTCTGTTACATCTAGCCTTTCTTTTTGATCTTAAGTTTCCCTCTTTTTTCTGCATTATCCATCTCTTCTCGCATGATGTCTACCTTTTGCACTAGAGCCCTTAATGTGTTAATAATAGTTATTTTAAATTCTCTGATAATTTCAACATATGAGTCTCATCTGATGCTTATTTTGTCCCTTTAGACTGTTTTTCTCTTTTTTTGCCTTTTTGCATGATATGTAACATTTTGTAGAAATCTTAAAATGTTTTATCCAGTAATAGGAACTGAGGTAAATCCTTTAGTATGAGGACTTGAATTAACCTGACTAGGATTTGAGCTTTGGAGTTGGGCTTTGTTTAATGCATTCTGAATTTATAGATACTAGAGGCTTCAAATTCCACTAGTTTCCTTGTTTTTGTGACCTTTATTACTTTGGGCTTCCCTAAGTATTCCTCCTCAGAGACAGGCTTTGTCTTGTAGCTCTTTTAACTGTAATTCACGAATAGTATATTGGAGCACATTAGTGTGGTAGCAAGGTGTGAGGAGGAGGAGCATTCTACAATCTTCCAATTAAATTTTAATCTTTTAGTGAGCCTGTGACCTTCACAAATGTTTCTTCTTTTATAGCTTCAAAACCCTCCCTCCTTAGGTGAGATAGGAAAACTAGAAAGGGCTGGGGTTGGAAAAACGCCCTTCCCCTGGTGGAATAAGCTCTGGTAATGTGTTTTCCCTGGATAGTAGTCTGTTATGTAGAATGCCCTGGGCAAACCTCTTGGGATTTCTGGAGGTGAAGCCCGCAAGAGTAAGGGGTCCCCTGAGATTGTGGCTCCAGGAGTTTCTCAGTCTCACACTGATCCACACTCAAACTCAGGCAATTCATCAAAAATACCATATAAGTGTTTCTACCAGGTTATGGCTCCAGTGCCTTCCAGGTTAACAGATCTTGGCTATGTCCTCTGATTTGCCTGTCTCTCCAGATTTGGGGTTGGCAATTTTCTCTGAAACTCAGTTTTCTGATGAGTCCAAGAAAAGTCATTGATTTTCAGTTTGTCGAGCTTTTTCTTGGTGTATGGATAGGACTGTAAGAACTCCAAGTTCTCTACATGTCTGAGTTGAAATTAGAAGTCTTCTAGGATAGGGATCTTAATAATAGTATATTGCTATATATTCGAGAAATTGGGGGTTTTTTTTTTAGTTATTTAATGAATCAATACGGTTCTAAGAATTTTATTAATATCAGTTTATTTTGAAAAATTTTAGGCTTCTTCTAAATCAAAATATAATTTCTAGAGGAACAAACCTCTGATATGTATTTTCTTTCTTTTTTTAAAAAAATATTTATTTATTTAGCTGCACCAGGTCTTAGTTTCAGTATGTGGAATCTGTGTTGCCATATGAGGGATCTTCGTTGCAGCATGAGGGATCTAGTTCCATGACCAGGGATTGAACCTGGGCACCCTGCATTGGGAGCATGGAGTCTTAACCACTGGACCACCAGGGAAGTCTCTCTGATATGTATTTTCTCCAACATCACTAAGGAATTAACTCAATTCTGACACGATCTACCTGAAGATAGCACCAGGTCCCACAGGTTAAGGGCTCAGTCCTACAAAACTGCCCCCACCTCCTTTTCAGACACCAATCCTAAGTCCAAGTTGTCACCCATGCTTTTGACCTATCAGCTATAGATGGGTTTCCACGGCCCCTCCTTGGGCTTGATTAATGTGCTAGAGTAGCTCACAGAACACATAAATATTTTACTTACTGGATTAGAAAAGGATATAACTCAGGAAATGCCAATGGAAGAGATGCATAGGGCAAGGTATGTGGGAAGGGGTGCAGGCTTCCATGCTCTCTGGAATCTCCATTCTCCCCAAAATTCCACATGTTCACCAACGTGGAAGCTCTCCAAACATTGTTTGGTTTTTATGGAGGATTCTTTACATAGACATGGTTTGCCACTGATGATTGAACTCAATCAATCTAGTCCCTCTCTTCTCCTAGAAGACTGGGGGTGGGGGTGGACTAAAAGTTCCAACTCTTTAATCACATGGTTGGTTCCCCTGGCAACCGGCCCCCAGCCTTGAGTTACCTAGAGGCTTTCCAAAAGTCACCTCATCAATATAATGAAAGACACGTTTATAGCTCTTATCATTTAGGAAATTCCAAGAGTTTTAGGGGCTCTGTGCCAGGAACAGGAGGAAGACCAATGTATATCTATATATTTTATAAATCACAAAAGCCAAAATCAATATGTTGACTGAAAAAAATGCACAACCTAAAAGCTGAGAATTATGATTTATTTGGCAGACTTACTGAGGACTTTAAGCCCCAGATATAGCCTCTCAGACAGCTCTGAGGAACTGTTCCAAAGAGGTAAGGAAAGAGCCAGGATATATAGGAGTTTTTGCTGAAAAAAAAAAAAAAAAATGTAGTCGGACATCAAAATATTACTGCTAATTACAAAAAACAGACATCTCAAGTTAATGATTTTACTGCTTTTCTGTATATGGGAAGATGCAAAAGTCTGTGCTCATTGAAATTATTCCTTTGACATGCACCTTAACTGTTCTGTTTTTCTCCAGTTCCCCTCAGGGTGTACCTTCAGGGCAGCTGCAGTGGCTGATGACTTTATGTCCACAACATATTTTGTTTACTGAAATGGCAGGTGACATTCTTTGTCCACAGATATATTCCCCAGGCCTGGGTCTTTTTAATAACATAAACCATGTAGTATGGTGCACAGCTAGGTGGAAGCTCCTTGCTAGCAGGAATTTTGTTGCATGCATTGCAATAGGGCTCTGGAAAGGACTTAAGGCCTCACTCTTCCAAGTGTGACACAGACACTCTGGCCCCAGACCCACTAAGTCAGAATCTGTGTTGTCGACAAAAACTTAATCAGTTTACGAAAGAAATGGAAAGTTTTATTTGAGCCGAATTGAGGATTATAACCTAGGAACAGCATCTCAGAAAGCTCTGAGAACTGCTCTGCCCAATAGAAGTCAAAGCACATTTATATAAGTTTTTTGAGACAGAGGGCTGTATATCAGATGACGTATTATCGACAGTTTACACAATCCAAATCTGCAAGTATGAAGTAGTGGGTCATGTGACCCCTTACAAAATCAAGAAGGTGGTTTATCTTTTAAGCAGTTGTCTTGTTGATGCTAGGAGAATGTTGCTCTTTAGGGTTGAGCAGGTACTTCTGCCAATGGGAGAGGTTTGGTTGATGCATAACGCAGATACACAATGCACAGAGAGAGGAGAGAAGAGGCCAAAGGGCAGAGAAAATTTGTTGTTTAAAGTTTTCTTGTCTTGCCATAAAATACTGTGGAAAATTTTTTTCCACAGTGTGTTAATAATGTCCCCACTTGATCCGTGGAAATGACAACCTCAGAGACACAGACCACACTAAAGCCACTTAACATCCCCAGTGCAATGTTTGGACCCTGAAGACCACCCACTGTAAATGGGGCATTCATGAGGTAATTGGGGAAGCTTTAATTTGGCCTAATAGATAAAACCACGAAATTATAATGACACTGTGCTTATGCTCCAAAGGCCCTATTTTTCAGAAATGCATTATGAAAATAGAAAGAGCAAAGCCAAGCTTCTGCCACCTCCCCTGATAATGTTCAAGGCTACTGTTTTTTCCTACAGTTAAAAAAAAATAGGCCTAAAATGGAGTCACTTGTGCTAAGCCCACATCACCAAACCATGGCTTAATACCTAACCTAATTGCAGTTTCAACCTTCCCCAGGAATGTAGTCTTAACCAGTCAGTTTGGAATTTTCTGATCAGCACCAAAGAGGTGATCTGCCACACACACCCTTTCCATCTCCAAAAGGAAGACGTAATCTGCTCTTTCTTATCACTTCCCCCTTCTGTCTATAAAAGCTTTCCATTTTGTACGGCTCCTTGGAGCTCCATTCTTTTTAAATTTTGTAATGTTTTTTAAAATATATTTCATTGAAGTATAGTTGATTTACAATGTGTTAGTTTCTGGCATACGGCAAAGTGATTCAATTATATATATATATTTATCATATATATATTATATATATATTATATATATATTATATATATATATAATATATATATATTATATATATATATAGATATATATATGATAGTTTGCATCTGCTAATCCAAAACTCCCAATCCATCCCTTCCCAAACCCCCTCCCCCTTGGCAACCATAAGTCTGTTCTGTTCTATGTCTATGAGTCTGTTTCTGCTTTGTAGATAAGTTCATTTGTGTCATGATTCCACACATAAGTGATATATGGTATTTGTCTTTCTTTTTCTGACTTACTTCACTTAGTATGATAATCTCTAGGTTGCTGCAAATGACATTATTTCATTCTTTTTTATGGCTGAGTAGTATTCCATTGTGTGTGTGTGTGTGTGTGTGTGTGTGTGTGTGTATACATATATATATATATATATATATATGTGTATATAAACACCACATCTTCTTTATCCATTCATCTGTCAGTGGACACTTAGGTTGCTTCCATGTCTTGGCTATTGTAAATACAGCTGCTATGAACATTGTGGTGCATGTATCTTTTTGAATTATAGTTTTGTCTGGGTATATGCCCAGGAGTGGGATTGCTGGATGAGATGGCAACTCTATTTTTAGTTTTTTGAGGAACCTCCATACTTTTTTCCAAAGTGGCTGCACCAATTCCCATTCCCACCAACAGTGTAGGAGGATTCCCTTTTCTCCACACCCTCTCCAGCATTTATTATTTGTAGACTTTTTAATGATGGCCATTTTGACTGGTGTGAGGTGGTACCTCATCGTAGTTTTGATTTGCATTTCTCTAATAATTAGTGATGTTGAACATCTTTTCATGTGCCTATTGGCCATCTGTATGTCTTCTTGGAGAAATGTCTGTTTAGGTGTTCTGCCCATTTTTTGACTGGGTTGTTTTTTTTTGTTATTGAGTTATGTGAGCTGTTTGTATATTTTGGAAATTAAGCCCTTGCCAGTCTCGCTGTTTGCAAATATTTTCTCCCAGCCTGTAGGTCGTCTTTTCCTTTTGTTTATGGTTTCCTTTGCTATGCAAAAGCTTATGTTTTATTACGTCCCATTTATTTATTTTTGCTTTTATTTCTATCGCCTTGGAAGTAGCGATAGAAGTTTTCTTAGACTGACCTAAGAAAACATTGCTACGATTGATGTCAGAGAATGTTTTGCCTATGTTCTCTTCTAGGAGTTTCATGGTGTCATGTCTTATATTTAAGTCTTTAACCCATTTTGAGTTTATTTTTGTGTATGGTGAGAGGGTGTGTTCAAACATCATTGATTTACATGTCGCTGTCCAGCTTTCCCAACACCACTTGCTGAAGAGACTGTCTTTTCTCCATTGCGTATTCTTGCTTTCTTTGTCAAAGATTAATTGTCCATAGATGTGCGGGTTTATTTCTGGGCTCTCTGTTCTGTTCCACTGTTCCATATGTCTGTTTTTGTGCCAATACCACACTGTTTTGATTACTGTAGCTTTGTAGTATTGTCTGGAATCTGGGAGGGTTATGCTTCCTGCTTTGTTCTTTTCTTTAGGATTGCTTTGGCAATTCTGGGTCTTTTATGGTTCCATGTAAATTTTAGGATTATTTGTTCTAGTTCTGTGAAAAATGTCATGGGTAATTTGATAGGAATCGCATTAAAGTTGTAGATTGCTTTAGGTAGGATGGCCATTTTAACAATATTAGTTCTTCCAATCTTGGAGCTCCTTTCTACTTGCTAGATGAGATGATGCCTGATTCATGACTTGTTCAATAAAGCCAATTAGATCTTGAAAATTTACTTGGTTTAATTTTCGTTATTTAACGCTATCTATGGCCTAAAATACCCAGAACTCCCTCTTCCAGGGCACATTGTAAATTGCACTTCCCACTCCTTTGAAGTTAGGCCAAGTAACTCACTTTGGCAAATAAAAAGTGAATGAAGTGCAAGTCTTAGGCGCCCCGTGTCCATTTCCCACATCCCCTATACCTGCCTATTCTCAGACTCCAGTGAGCATCAGAATCACCTGGAGGGCTTGTTAAGCAGGTCCTTGGTGCCATCCCAGAATTTCTGATCCAGTACCTCTGGAGTGGTGGGGTTAGTGTAAGGTGGTGTGGCCTGAGAATGTGCATTTATAACAAGTTTCAGGTGATGTTTATATTGCTGGTCTGAAGGATATACTTTAGGAACCAGTGTTCTAGAAGAATCTTCTCTGGGCCAGATTCTCTGGGCAATGCTTCCCTATTGAGTCATGTTTAAGATGAAGGATGGGTGAGAAGCAAATATTTCTTCTGTCCTCATTGCACTGAGATTTTCATGCTCATAACTGAAAGGGTATATCCCACAAAGAAGCACAAAATTCTCAGAACCCACAAGTCCTCAAGAAAACAACAATATTTTGATTAGAGAGGCTTATTCAGCTTTGGCTGGGTTCCAGGCACACAGATCCTCACAGAATTAATGGTGCAGAGCTGCCAAGAGGTCCTTGGGCTTGTCTTAAGGCACATTCCCCTTGGTCCTCTGCTACCTGGTAATAGGATAGCTACTTCCAAGAAAGAATTCAAGAATTTCCTAGGATGGCGCCCCCCTCTCCCCTATGTCTTCCATGGGCCCGGCCTATGTCTTGAATTCACTCTATTAAAAGCAAGACAACAGGCCCAAAATATAGTCACTTATGCTAAACCCCAAGGACTTAAAGTAGTTTTGGCCTCTCCCAGGAATGGACTTTTAAACCAACCAGGAATTACCTGGTCAGCACTAGTGAAGTAATCCGCCTGATAGACCTCTGCAGCCCCTAAAGGAAGGTGACCTTGTCACAACCAGTCCATTTTTTGCTAATATGTCTCCCTTGTTCCTGCTCCCTTCTGCCTATAAAAGTCTTTCATTTGTACAGCTCCTTGGAGCTCCTTTCCATCTGCTACATGGGATGATGCCTGAATCATGATTCATGAATGATGATTCATGAATCATTGAATAAGGTCTTTAAAATTTACTCAGTTGAATTTTGCTTTTTAACAACTCACAGGATCTGGTTTTCTATTACTGATATCAAACACTTTTGGAGCCAATGGAGGGTGGTGCATGTCTAAGACAAGATTTATCAGTAATTTCCCTGACGTCAGATCCACAAACCTCTGGCCAGCAGACGGCTACAGAAGGTAGGCAGCGCCAGGAATGGTCCCACCCCTATGAACCTTAAGACAGGTCAAGATAAGGGAGGGCTATAAATCTGACTTGGCTTGATTAATATCCAGGCACCTCTAAGCACCAACTTTGCTACTAGCTCAGTCACCTGGGGGTGATTTCCTCTTTTTTTTTTTTTTTTTTTTTGCAGTACTCGGGCCTCTCACGGGCCCACCCGCTCCGCGGAACGTGGGATCTTCCCGCACCGGGGCACGAACCCGCGTCCCCTGCATCGGTAGGTGGACTCTCAACCACTGCGCCACCAGGGAAGCCCGATTTCCTCTTCTTATCCTTGTGGTCCCTCCCCCAGCTGAGTGCACACAGCTATCTTTACATCTCTCTTACTCTCTTCGACTACACTTCTTTCACTTTCTCCAATTCCTGTGATTTCTCTAGTTGCAGTGTTTCCTCTTATCCCTTTCCATGTATGTGTCCAGATCAATTTTCCTGTCTTTCAGATTCTGCCTTTTTGCCTGTCACATACTCTCTGGATGTGTCTTTAAAATGGATTTAAAAAAAAAAAATAATTCAATTCAGAGCAAAAATGAATAGTATACCTAAGATGGCTGGTTAACTAAATACCTGGCTGCACTTTTTTTTCTCTTTTTAACCTTGAGTTTGGTTTTTGTTGGTTCTGTGAAGACATAGCTTTCCTCTAAGGCCTCATGACTTTCTTGTTATTGACAGGTCCCTTCCTACTGGGTAGCCACAGTCCCTCTGCTAAGTGCAACTGTTTGAGAGAGAAGCAATAGCTTGTGATTCAAGGCTTTGGAAATCCTGTGCAACATGGAAACAGAGGTTGGGTAAGGATCAGCTGGAGGAAGGCCAAATGGGAGGAGAGTGGGAATTCACACTCCCACCCTGGGGTGCAGGGGCAGGTGGGATCCTGGCCTCTCTCTCTGAGGAGAGTGTGAGGCTGAAACCACAGCGGCAACACTGAGGTTAGAAGGAGGAGAGAGAGGTGATGTTAAGTGAGGGCCTCTCATTCTCCCCTAAATAGCAGCAGGCCCTAAGAGCCTCCTGCCAGGAAGCCCTTCATGCCAGGAGCTTCCACTACTCCCTCACTCCTCCCCCAGTCCCCCCAACACTTGTAAGAATTCCTGCATCACCTCTGGAGAAGGCATGACTGAAATTCCCTCCTGTTGGATGTGGAGAGGACCCATCCCTTCTGCATGTTATCATGGAAATCATAAGGAGAGGGGAAAAGGAACATGGTGGCACACAAGGCATGTGAGATGAAGCAGCAACTAAGGAAGGGTTTGTCTTCTTTTGCCAAACTCCATGGCCCTGATCTTCATTCCAGCCTAGATCAAAATGTTCCTCTGTCCTAAATGGGAGAGAAACTCATTTTGCCACCACCTCTTCCCAGCTATGCTGATGAATAAGCTGGTATATCCCTGCTGTGTCGTGACCACCACCTGCCTGCCATCAGGAGGGAGAAACCACTGCCCAGCATTCCAAATTCCTTGACCACAGTGGACAGTCATCACCTCATGCCCAAAGCAGTAATGTCCAGCAGCCCTCCACTGCCTCTGGGCTGGGTCCTAATCAACCCTAGCCTTGGTGTGCTCATGCTCTGACCCCAAACACATCCACTATCTCACATTCTCCACCAAAACACCTGACAGGCCCCAACCTCCTCCACTGGCCATATAATTTTAGTGTTTTAGATAACATTCAGAGGTTATCTACCCAGTTCAGCCCCACTTCTTGCAGACTGGAACACCAAAGCCCAGAGGAGCTGAGTGGCTCATCCAATGTGCACACAACCCCCTTGTGGCAGAGGCAGGTCAATGACAGCCCTCTGGATAGTGTGGTCAGTGCGTTTCAGTCCTGAGTTACATCTGTCCCCTTTCACACTCAAGTGTACTTTTTTTTTTTTTGGCCGCGCAGCTTGCAAGATCTTAGTTCCCCAACCAAAGATCAAACCTATACCCCGTGCAGTGGAAGCTCGGAGTCCTAACCACTGGACCACCAGGGAATTCCCTCAAGTGTCCCACTTTAGACCATACATGCATACATGACATAGAGTCACTGTATTAAGTGACATATAGTCACAATGTCTATTGTACCATGTTAGGTGTTGAGTAAGATGGAGTCAGGGAAGACCCCAAGGGTGACATTGGGCCAGCCCCACAATAAGTCAAATGAGCCTTGGGGAACTTGGGTGGTGGGATTAATTCAGACCTGGCTGGAGAGCTGGGGAACCAGAAAGGCCTTTGGTCAAAATTCCACATGAGCTGGGCCTCAAGCCACAGGCAGAAGTCTAACAGGTTAAGCAGGGGGGAAACTTGTGTCAAGAGTAGCACAAGTGAAAGCAAGTCTGTGGGCAGATGTTTGGTGGAGAGTGCCACATGCCAGGCCCTGAGAACACCAAGATCGGGCAGACACAGGCTTTGGCTAGAAGAACTCATGCCAGATTTCAGAAGAGTGAAGCATGGGGACAGGAGGACTTGGAGGTGGGGGTCACGGGGGGCGGGGGCAGGAGAGGAACTGGGATTCCTGCTACCACCTCTCTAGCTTAAGGCCAGGGGCTGGTTCAGAGCTTCAGAGAGTATTCCCAGCTCAAATAACCTCCCAGAGCCCTCTTGATTGCGTCCCTCTTTAGTTATCTATTTTTTTACTGCCCTGCATCACCCATTAGCTATGTGCACCCCCGTGCTCCTTACCTGGATGTCCCACCCACGGTATTATATTTTCTGGTCTTCCTAGCAAGCCCTACCACGGTGTTTTGCAATCTGAAAGATCCTGGTAAATATTTCTTAATAAACCACACATATTTTTGCCAGCCAGTGAAATGGTCCCCTGGTGTCCTTCGTTCAGGCTATGGCACAGGGTGGTAGTCTGGGGCTCAGGAGTGGTGGTAGGGAGAAGCCAATGGGATTTCCCAAGAGGGGAAAATGGAAGGAGGGTGAGGAAGGGAAAGCGATAGGATACTAGCGAGGACAATAAAGGTGAGCTCTGAAGAGACAGGGCACACCACAGGCACAGAACATCTGGTCTCAAATGACACCAGCCCCAGCAGACCTGGCCCAGCTTTCACACAGCTGATGGTTCCAGTGACATGCAGGGAGGCAAGAAGCCCCTGTCTGTGTCGGGACAGACAGGGTTCAACTCTGGAGTATGGACCCTAACCCGTACCCCACCATGCTCCCAGGCCCTGCTGCCCAGTGTCCAAGAGGTGAACCTCGTAGTCCTGCAGGACTAACACAGTAAAGCCCACAGAGCTGGAGACCCAGATCTCACTTCGCCTGCTTTCTGGTGGTTGCTGCCCCCTGCCGACAGAGCAGGACCATGACAGCACTAGAAGCCCATCTCCCCTCCACGCACAAGGCAGAGTCAGGAAGACTTCCAAAATCATATCCAAAGAGGGGAACCCAGCCCTCAGTGGGGTCTTTATAAACAGCCTCCTTGTTTAGCACAAGATGGGACGAGGCCTCCTTTCATGAACTTCACTGCCTTCTGAAGCTTCAGAGAACTGCTAACATACATCATTGTGGCTATCAACCTGGCATTGTGCTACGCACATGTAGATTTTCTCATCATACAGGTCATAAAATTGAAGCATAGAGAAACTTGGGAACTCCCCACTTGGAGACATGGAGTTCCTAGGACTGTGGATACAGATCTTATCTCCTAACTGCAGTACTAACAAAGTACAGATCTTCCTAGATTTACAATGGGGGTACATCCTGACAAACCCATTGTAAGTTGAAAATACCCTAAGTCAAAAATGCACTTAGGGGACTTCCCTGGTGGTCCAGTGGCTACAACTCCGTGCTCCCAATGCAGGGGGCCTGGGTTCAATCCCTGGTCACAGAACTAGATCCCACCTGCTGCAACTAAGAGTTCACATGCCGCAACTAAAGATCCTGCAAGCTGCAACAAAGATCCCGTGTGCCACAACTAAGACCCAGCGCGTCTAAATAAATATTTTTTTTAAATGCACTTAATACACCTAACCTACTGAACATCATAGCTTCGCCTAAGCTACCTTAAATGTGCTCAGAACACTTACATTAACCTACTGTTGGGCAAAAACATCTAACACAAAGCTTGTTTTATAATAAAGTGTTGAATATCTCATAGTTTATTGAATACTGTACTGAAAACTGAAAAACAGAATGGCTGTATGAGTATAGAATGGTTCTAAGTGCATCAGTCGTTTACCCTCATGATCGTGTGGCTGACTGGGAGCTACAGCTTGCTGTCGCTGCTCAGCATCAGAGTATTGTACCTCATATCACTAGCCAAGGAAAAGATCAAAATTCAAAATGTGAAGTACGGTTTCTACTGAATGTGTACTGCTTTCTCATCATTGTAAAGTCAAAACATCAAGTCAAACTATCATAGGTCAGGGACAACCTATAATCTGGTAGAGATTTGGATCGGCGCAGGGAGAAGGGAGATGCAAAAGCGTTTTCTGAGCATCTATTAGGTGCTGGGCGTGAGCTGGGTGCCAGGGAGACTGAGGCCCAGCTGCTCACTTGAGGGGGACATAGCTCAAAAGAAGTCATTACCACTAGGACATATGACATGGGGAGAAGAGACTCCACATCCCCCATAACTTGACCATCTCTTGCTTACTTTAAAATTCCTTGACCATCCTGTTATTTCTCAGCTCCCCTTCCCAGTAAAACTTCCTAAGAGCTGACTACACACACTCCCTCTACTTTCTCACCTCTAGCTCCTGTGAGGGGCTTCACTCAAGGGCTGAAGTGTTTAGACTCTAGAGTCCAACTGCCTCCATTACCTCCTACAAGGCTAAGGGCAGAATGGGCACCCCTACTATGCCTGTATTCTTACCTGGAAAAAAGCAACTGTGGTGCTACCTACCCCATAATATTGTTATGGGTACTAAATGGATCGATGCATATGCCTGGCATGTGAGATACACAGGGTGAGTGCAATCCACTATTGTTACGATAGGGCTAGGGGGCACATTTGCCATGGTTAGCCATTAGCGCCAACCCTCACGTTCTCTCTCCACTATTGCCTTTTCTGGTAGGTGATTCTGCATGGAGAAACTAGGTGGGCACAGCCTGCCCTTCTTTTCTAGGGTTCCTTTGCACCAGGAGCCTTACAGGTTCCACACTGCCACAGACTGGGTAGGGAAGTATGACCCTGGGGAATCATCTCAGAAAGCCCACTTGCCCAAGGACACAGACCACACATACAGTCACAGCAGCTTTTCCAGTGATAAAGGAAGTATTTTGGCACCCATGTGCCTTATCACACTTTGCTTATTTCTCAATTAATAAGCCAGGTCAGGAAAGGCAGTCTCACACCTGGACAGTCTGGTCAAAGGGTACAAAGGCTCCTAATGGCCCATCTACCACCTGAGGTCACCAGGGTCACTCTTCTGCCCTCCTGTCCCTTCAATTCCTGGCCTTCACCTTGCCCCTTAAAGATCTTCAGGACACCCTTTTCCCACCAGGTTTCCAGTGGGTCTCCCCCTCCTCCTCCCTGGCAGCACCTTCTCCATCCCTTAGCTGACTCCCTCCTCACCTGGCTATAAATATAGGTGCACCCCTGGTGAGGTTTGGTCGAGAGCCTTCACTCTCCACTTCCTCAGCTCCTGAAGTTCTCATCTCTTCCCCAACCTGATTCCACCAGATGTTTCACAGGCAGTGGGTCCAAATGTATTCAAACCCCTCCTGACCCACCAACAGGTCAAGCCCTGACTTGGGAGTCACCTTTTATCTATGTTAAATTTTAATTTCAGATAGATGACAAACAACTTAGTATCTAAGTATGTCCTTAACACTGCAGGGGACAAAAACATCGTTTATCTGAAATTCAAGTTTAGCTGGGCATCCTGTATATTTGCTAAATCCCACAAGGCTACTTGTCCCTCCCCTTTCTTCATGCTCACATCCAGGATTGGCACCATCATCTTGTCTGCACCACCAGTGGCTGACAACACCCACTCCACCCTGCAGAGCCCTCCTTGGCGGGTAAGCTGGAAGGGTAGGGGGTTGCAGGGCACCACCGACTTGGTGCGCATTCACCCCAGCCCTGTGGCCATAAGCCTTCCCTCCTCTCATTGCCTGGGTTTGATCCATCTCAACCTTCACCTCCCAAGAGACCTCTGACTACCCCACCAAAAGAGCATCCCGCTTCACCCTGTTCCTTCCCACTCTCCATCCTCACCCCTTTCTCCTCTTCCCTCCCTGAAAGGGACAATAAACATTACTGTTACATAAACTATTTTATTTAAATAAAATCAGGGGCAGACCCTTTTCCCCCATACACACAGGCACATGCATGCACGCACGCACGCCCACGTCCTCCCCCTTCTTCCCTCCCCCCATGGCCACCTCAAACCTGGCAGTTCTCATCATGACCAAACTGCCTCAACCCTGGGACAGGGAGACACCTTCTATTCGAAGGCCTGCTCCTCCCCCAGTCAACGGCAGCAGCACACAGGCCTAGGCACAAGTTCTCCTGTCCAGAGTCCAGCTCTCAGCCCTCCTGGGGTGGGACAGGAGGATTGGTGCTCCCAAGGCACCTAGATCCAGTGTGGCTTCCCTACCTTTCCCCCGCCCCACGCAGCACAGGAGTACCACCAGACACCTGAAGCAGCTCCCTATGGAGGGCGGGTTCCCTCACCCCAGGCCAAACCTTCCCCATATCAGTGGAGGCTCTGCAGCCAAACCTGAGCACCCCCCAAGGGATCATGGACTAGGTACTGTTTGGTTTGGGGAAGAGCGAGGGAGAGCAATTGAGCACCAAGTTCCCCAACTCTACCCTGCAGGAGGATGCTGAGATTTGGTTCAGCATCCTCTACCCAGAAAAAGTAAATTAACCTAACTCCACAGCAGGAATGGCAAGGCCTTCAGCCATCAGGACCTCACTACATCTCCATCCCCCAACATGGACTCACTAGCACCTTGGCAATGTTAAGGACCCAGCCAAGCTGGGGAAACACCACACACACGGGAGTCTGTTTGGAGTTGGTGGTGCCCCCTTTATCAATGATGAGATTGGGTTTCACCTTCCCTGACACCAGTATCCCTCAAGTCCTGCTTTGAGGCACACATAGCAAAGTGGCTTAGGTCATGAGGAGGGAGCACTAAAGGGATGGGTGGTGTCTTCCAGAGTCACACAGTCCCACAGTGCATCTTACATGTTACACACAGGCAGGCTGGGACAGAGGACTGGGGCGCTGGGCTGCTAGGAGGGCTCGGCAGCATCCCTGCCACTCGGGACCACTCGGGAGATGGGTAGGTGGGAGGGGCACCCGTCCATTCACTCAAGCTTGGGGGGGCCAAGATGCCAGGACCCAGGTCCAGCACCCACCTTCTCTGATGGTGTCCCTGTGCCTTCTAGACAAATTTCCCTGAGGGGAAAAACCAGACAGATGGAAGAAGTCAAAAAGAGGGCAGCAAACAGTATCAGACTGTGAGGGGCCAGCAGGCGGAAGGGAGATGTGAGAGCCAAAGACAAGCCTTCTGAAAGGGTAAGGCAAAGAGAGCTGCCACCTGTCGGGGGCAGGGCAGGGTGAGGAAGACAGGACAGACTCAAGACACAGCCAACCTGACCTCTCTGGGGGAAGCGAGGGCCCGAGGAGAGGGAGCTAGGAGCCTGCAGGGCCCTCCATGGGCCAGTGGTGGTTAAGACTGCACCAGCCACCCTGAGCACAGGGCTACAGGCTGATACTGCGCTGGTGGCGGCCGCTACGACCCCCACTCCGGGGACCCAGCTCCTGGCCATCCAGACTGGCGTGGTCCGAGAGGCCCCGCAGGTGCTCCACGGAGTCGCACTTCTGCAGGTCTGAAGCCACAGTGCGCAGGCTCAGCAGGCTCAGCGTGTCCGTGTCGGGGGCAGGGCCAGGCCCCAGGCTGACACCCTCCTCCAGCCCCCCGCCCTCGGCCCCCTCGATGATCCCGCTGTCCCCATCCTCGCCACCATCAGGCCCGGCCTCGGCCCCCACTGGGGAAGAGCGCAGCTGGCCCGCGGGGTGAGGGAGCTGGCCCCGGCGCCGCGCATGAATCTGCTCGCTGATCTGCTCCAGGTTGCGCAGGGCGACTGAGTAGCGGGTCTTGGCCTGGGCTACCTGCTGCTCCAGCTCTGTCACCTTGGCCTTGTGCTCCTGCAGAGGGAGGGTCAGAGTCAGGTGACCCTCTGGGCAACTATCCGAGGCCCCTGGAGCTGCCAAGTCCTGTCAGGCCCACTCAGCATTCTGCGCTGGGGTCTCCCGTCCCAGGCCCTCGGCTCTGCTCACCACCAACCACTAATCTGCAGTGCTCCACCCAGCCTCTCTCCACTCCTCCTCCTCCTGGGGTCCTCCTTCCCCAGCAACCTTCCCTGCTCCTGCCTGACCTTCCGGGGCCTTCCTCCCACGTCTTCATTCCCACCCGCTCTTCCCCCTCTCCCCATTGTTGCCTTTCCCTATCTGGCCGATTCCTTTGCCCCATTCTCCCCGGTCTCCCCCAATTCTCACCTTTTCTCCTTCACCTCCCTTCTCTGCCAGCACTCACTTCCTAACCCCACCTCCCACTCCTGCGGGGTCATTCTGAGCACACCGGTTCCTCTGCACTGGCCTGGTGGATGGCCCAGAAAAGCAGATTGGTGTCCCCTCTACCTGCCCTCCCTTTCTATGCCTGCCCCCTCCCCCATCCTCCATCCACTCACCCTCCCCCTCTCCCACTCAGCTACCTCCAGGATCTGGCTGAACTGGGCCTTGAGCTCGAAGTAGGGGCGGCTCTTGCCAATGGCCCGCCGGAGGGTCTTCTGCAGGGCCTGAACCCGAGCCTCAGCCTGCTGGCACAGCCGCGTCACCCGCTGGTGTTCCCGCTCACCACGAAGCCGCTCCTCCTCGGCCTCATTCACCTGGCCCAGGTGGGATGGAGGGCACACATCACTGAACTCGGTCCCACCCTCCTGCCCCTATAGCCTGCTCAGGCTGCCACTCCAAATGTTACCCTGGGGGAGATCCCCCACTGCAGAGCCTGGAGAGAGTACTGAGCTCCCAAGACACAAAAGAGAACAGTGAGTCCTTGTACCTGCCTATTGTTACCTGTACCAACCGCCTCTCAGGTTCGTTGCTACCAAGAGGTGCCGGGGCCCTCTGGACCACTTGTGAGCGTGTAGGGAATGTCCACCTGTGAGCACATCTGCCACAGCCATGGTCCTCAGAGAGCCCTCAGTGCTGGGGGCTAGGGCTGGGGGAAGGGAGGAGCCTCACTGTGGGGAGCCACAGCTCTGCACTGAGTTCTCCAGGTTTCTGTGCCTGAGCAGGTAGCAGGCAAGGGCTCCAGCCACCTCATCTACCAGGACCAAGGGGCTGACCCCGCCTACACACAGTTTCAACAACCCCTCCCTCGGTATCATGCTCTCCTCTGTGTGAGTTCCAGAGTGGAAGTGGAGCTCCTGCTCTGCGTGAGGCCATGGGCCTGGACTAAGGAGCACACAAAGAACCTCAAGACATGACTACTCCTCAGGAGCTGACACGTACTGCTACAGACTAAATGTTTCTACCCCCCCAAAATTCTTATGTTGAAATCCTAACCCTGAAGGTGGGCCCTCTGAGTGATGATTAGGTCAAGAGGTGGGAGCTCTCACAAATGGAATTAGTTTCCTTATAAAAGAGGCCTTGGAGAGCTCCCTAGCCCCTTCGGCCATGTGAGAACACAGTGAAAAGACAGCTGGCCATCTGGGAACCAGGAAGCAGGCCCACTGCAGACACCAAATCTGCCTATGCCTTGATCTTGAACTTCCTAGCCTCCAGAACTGTGAAAAATAAACATCTGTTGTTTAAACCACCCAGTCTGTTATTTTATTGTAACAGCCCTAATAGACTAAGACACTTGCCCTTTACAAGGTGAAGGTGGCAGACTAGAGCTGATGCCAGGGGTCCTCCCACTCCCTGGTAGCCATAGAGTAGCTTGGAAATAATACACAAATCGTACTTCAAAAACCAAGGTACACTGGCAGAGCTCAAAAGCAAGAAAGGGAGAACATTCAGCAAATAGAAGCAAGGGGTCACAGCTAAACATAACAAAAGAGTGTTGAATCCAGAGCAATCAGCAGGAATGAACTATTTGGGTTAGTCCCACATCTGGAGGCAAAGGTTCAAGAAGAACCCAGAAAGACATTCTAAGTCAGAAGGAAGTGTATATGGGATACACTGGAGGCCAAACAGGGCAGAGAGCAAGGACCAGATTTTGCCTGAAACAGAATCAAAACGGAGGGAAGTCTGGAGTGCAGGAGAGAAAGGATTAAGGAAGGTGACAGGATGCAGGGAAAGGAAAGGAAGTACAGGAACTGGCAGGAGGGACCTACTGGCACTGCCTGGCTCACCTTGCAGGTGGCGTGGTTGAGCATCTCCTGCCACGTGGGGTCCAGCCGGTTCTTGTCAGCCATGACGCCCTGCTCAGCCACAAACACCATCTCCCGGGCAGCGTTGTGCATGCTCACAGCCCGCTCATACCGCAGTGCTGCCTTCTGTGTCTCCTGCTGGGCCTGGAGGGAAAGGACCATCAGGATAGGGAGCCGCAAAGGACCCCTGGCTGCCCATGGAGACCCGCCCTGGGCAAGGACAAGAGAAGGAGGAAGGCCCACTGCAATGTTGGCTTCACTTCCCAAACTGCACTAAGAATAAATGCTGAGGAAGTAAAATTCTATGAAGAATACGTTGCAAGGATATAGCTCAGAGAAGAAATATATGTAGAAAAAGAAGGATACTGCAGTGGAGGGTGAGTGTGTAAATCCAGCGCTCTCGAAGGCTGCTGGCCTTCTGCCCTAGGGAGAACAAAGAAAAATCCACTACCTTTAGTTGGAAGGTGGTTAGTTGATGGTTGAGACCATCAACTCCAGTCCAGCAGGTAAACTGAATGAAATAACCAGACAAGTGCTTGGAGATATCATCACAACCATATTTACCAAACAAAAAACTGGAAACAAACCTAAGTTTTCAGTTACAGAGAACTGGTTAAACGAATAACAGTACATCTAATATAAAGAAATATTAAGAAGCCCTTAAAAATAATGGCAAGTATGGGTATTTCTTGACATGGAAACATGTCCTAATATAATAAAGGAATAAAAATTGTACATATGTGATCCCATATTGGCAGGATATATACAAAAAAAATTTAAGGAATTATTTGTGCTATATTAATCACATTTTTTATTTTCTATGTTTTATGATGCTTTGATATCTTGGAGGCCTTGCTGGCTCTCCTAGGGCTGGCTAATTCCTACAGACACACTCCTAGGAATGTGAGCACACTCTTCATATGCAAATCAACCAATCCAAAGCCCATCTATCACACAGCAAGCCAGTATTTCCCCTGCCCTAAATCACTGAAGGGCCAGGACCAGAAAACTAGAGACCACCCCTATAGCCCAGAACCTGCCTCAATTATTCAAACTAGCCAATCTTAAATTGGCTCAAAGTTGCCTACCCTGCCCTACCCATTCCTTCCCATAAAAACCACAATAAAGGCTCTACAATAAAAGCTCTAAGCCAAGCTTTCCCCTCACATTTTCTGCCTCCTCACCCACTCAGGTACTTCCCCATGTAGCCCTGCATGATGTGGCAGGTCCTTTTCTCTTAGGAACTGTTAAGTCATAAATTCTTCTTTGAAGGCAGCTGTCTCTGTGTCTGTCACCTTACCATACTTGACTAAACAAATCCCAGGTACAAAAATCATGAAACATGCACATGGTTGGATTTGGGGAAATATCGGTTTTCTTCTCCTACCTTGTTTTATAGTTACAGGTTACAATTACAGCCTTCCAATAGTGAGCCCACATTATTTGTGCAAAGAAAAATTTAAAAAGAAGGAAATGGGTAATGGGGTGGAGGAGCAAACAAAGAAAAGAGAGACATGAACCAAGGGGAACAGAAGAGGAAAAGAATGGTGATCTATCTCACACCCCATACAGAGACAGAAGAGTACAGGGCCAGGCTCTGCATGCGGCCCCTACCTCAGAATGTGGGTCATACCTCCTTAGCCAGCCGCCGAGCCTCATAGTAGGGCCGGGCCTTCTCGATGCAGCTCCCCAAGTGGGAGCCCTGCGTGTTGAGCTTCCTTGCTGACTCCTGCAGGATCCTCCGGTAGGTGGTCCTGGCTTCCTGGCAAAAGGATAGGGACATGGGCAGAGGGAGGCATGCATGTGGGTCCCAGCCCCTCTTGTTTTCCATACATGCCTCTTCCCCTGCCACTGTACTGAAAGAGGAGGGAAAATGATGAAAACACCTTTGGAACCAGCCCAGGAGTGTGTGGAAAAGGAGCAACACTCACATCCAGCTGCAGCTCCACCTGGTTGATCTCCTCACTGGCCTGGTTCAGATGCTCCAGCTCCTCCTGCCAGAGAGGGGCAGAAAGTTAGAGCAGTGGAAGTAAGCAGCCTCACATGAACCAGGCAGGGCAGGAGCACAGTACACAGAGGGAAAGCCCAGCCAACCAGGGAAGTGTAGAAATGCAGCAGGAGGTCATTGTCAAATGCCTCCTGTCAGAGACAGAGTAATATATAGCCTCCTGTAATCCTCACAATTCCACCTCTAAACCCCCATTTTAAAGATGAGAAAATTGAGGTTCAGAGTATGGAAAACTCCTATGCACACAGCAAAGTGGCAACAAGCCTGTGCTCTCTCCATCAGACTGCACCACCTCCTCCTCGTACTCCAGCCAGAAGGAGTCTCCTTCAGGGCTAACGGTCTCTGTCCCAGAGAGAACACACCCGCTGGGCCATTCACTCAGCATACTTTTACTACACACTTATCACAGTTCAGCACCATGAGACCTGAGGATTCAGAACACAAAGAGGTGGCAGCTCCGGCCCAATAAGTAAGCAACAGGCCCTCAGTGGCGTGAGGAGCCACGTGAGGGGTGGGCATGGTAGGGGCTGGGAATCAAAAGGAGAGCAGGTGCCCAGGGAAGGCAGATTATTGGGTGAGAAGCCAGAGGGGCTGTGGCACAGGGACAGGATACTAGGGCTTCTCCCAATGGCAGGGGGAACCCCTCAGAGACTAATGCCACCTGGTGGTCTAGGAAGGCAGAGATGGGCAATGTAGGGAAAGCTTGGAGGGGCCAGGGAGACAAAAGTGGAGGCTGTCTGTAGTTCTCCAGGTGGGAGAGGAGAGGGCAGACCCCAAGGAAATATAGGATGCAAAATCATTAGGGCTTCGTGGACAATTAAGGTCAAGATTAGAGAAGAATGCATGGTTCAAGAGGCCTCTAGGCCTGCTTGGGCAGTGGTGACAGGACCCCAGGTAGATCCTGTGGGAGGGAGGGAGAGAGAAAGAGGCTCAGGAAGAAGTCACCAGACACGCTGGCTTGAACGCCTCACTGGTCCCAGGGCTGGCAAAAGAAGCAAGCCACCCAGGCCTTTCAGTGGCAGAGAGCAGGGAGGGTGCTGGCCTTGAGTATCCTCCCCTCCCCTTGGTGAAGTTCCTGGGGTCCAGTGAGCCAATGACACTCCTGAGGAGGAGCAATACCCAGAGAGATGCCTGATGCTCGGCTACAGGATCCTCCTCCAGGAGCCCTGCAGCCCCTGGACAGGCCAGCAGTAGCCAGCATGGTGTCTGCTTACTGCCCATGGCCCAGACACAACCTGCACTTGGTAGTGAGTGACACTGCCATCACTGCTCTCACACCTCATTTGGCCCTTCCAACAACCCAGTGTGTGATCCCCCTTTAGTCCATTTCTATACCCCATCTCCAGCCCTAAAAAACTTGAGTCAGCAAGTAAGAATCTAAGAAACCAAGTTGTGTGCTCTAATTACAGTGTAAGGTAGAACACAAAGAAAGAAACATATAACAAATCCAGGCATGTGAAAGGCTCTGGCTATTGACCCACAGAAGCAGGCATGTCTTTCTATACAGAAACTCATATCCACGAAGCACCTCCAGCAATTTAAAAAAAGGCCTCCTGTTGACTCTGAGGTCTGCCCTGCGGAGTCACAAAGCTCTTTCTAGCAGGACAAAGAGACTGGCGAGCAGAGCAGGCTGGAGGGCAAGGTGGGCAAGGGGGTGGGGGATGGGGGCAGCCCGGCCAGGGCAAAGCAGAGCAGGAAGCCAACAAGCAGCCAGGGCTCTGTTTTGGGCCGTTGGCAACACATTCCATTTGGCCTGCTCCACCAGGGGACTCCTGGCACCCGGCTGAAATGGAATTCAAGGAGGATGAAGTCTGAGTCAGCGTACGTCATCCATCTGTGAGCCTGCAGCCAGCAGGGAGGGCAGCCTCCTCAGAGCACACCGGGCGCATTCCAACGATGCCAGGCCACTGAGTCAAAGGCACGGGCGCTTGGGCTACAGATGTTCCTGCCCAACTTGTGCAAGCCATTAAAACACTCAAGCCCAAAATGGAGTATAATCTCATAAACTGTGAATCACTATGTTGTACACCTGGAACTTACATAAGATTATAAATCAACTATATCTCAATTAAAAAGAAAAACACTCAAGCCCACAGTCATCAGCAGGGCCAGGGTGATACATGACCCAAAGACTCAGAAATAAGGTAAAAATGACTGCCCAGAGAAAGCTAAACCGACACATCAGACGACGCAGAGATTGCAGAGTCACTCTGAGGAGAAGCAGGTGAGTGCACACATCTACTTACCTGAGGAAAGAATGTGCCATCATAAAGGGGGCTAAGAAAAGTCATAGGAGAGGAGACCCAGGCCCATCCTAGTACAACCCTCCTTTATTCCTTCCTGCCACTGGGACTCTGTCTCTCTCAGAAAGCTGAGGACCAGCCTGGAGGCCTCAGAGAAGTATGCTGAGGTCAAGACACAGAGACACATCCAGTGGACTTCCCTGGGGGGCAGCACACTCCACGCAGGCCTAGAGCTGGCCTCTACCTGGCTTCCCTCCAACTTCCAGAAGGATCCCACCAGACAAGGAGGCACAAGCTGCCTGCCTGCCAAGACTCCCCACCCCCCACATCAGAAAGAGCCTTGCCCTAAGGGACCATTTCTGGTAGTTGAGAAAATACCTGAATAGGGTCTCCACCTTTGGGATATCCTTGGATCAGTGGACTCTCACAGGCCACAATTAGAAGCACTTCTCGCCCCACCCAGAAGGAGAATTCACATATCTGGGCACAGCTCAGGAATGGGTGCTTTTAAAGTTCCCTGGTAGGCTCTGATGGACTGAATGCACTGATCCATTCAAAGTGCTGAAATATAGTATCAGGATAACATGATCTTGTACACTGTCAACACTAAAAAGAAACTCAAAAGACACATACCCCAATGTCTTTCTCATCCAGAAGAGCCCAAACCCAGAAGGTCTGAATGCCACCGGCCTCCTCCATGAAAGGTACCCCTCACACCAAGCTGCCTCTCCCATGTGGCAAGAAGATGCTGAATGCCTGCTGAGGTCAGAGCACTGGCCCAGCTTCATCAGCGAGGGAGGCCTCTACAACATGACCTTGCCTCCCTACGTAGCCCACAACATTCCACAATGTGCCCTCCAGTTTAGCAAGAGAGACTAAGGTCCGCCTGCCCCTCTTGCTCCAGTAACACTGCAAGCTCACTGAAGACAAGGTGAATCTTACTGCTGCTCAGTAGTCTCCAACCCTCACAGAGCTCATACAACAGAACCGTCTGTGATGATGGAAATGTTCTACATCTGCAACTGCCAACAGCACCTGGGGAACTGCATTTTTAATTTTTATTTATTCCTAGTTGATTTAAGTATCCACAAGCAACTAGTGGCTACTTTACTGGACAGCACAACATGAAAGCTGCCTTTTCATACTACCACCTTTGCCTGTGTAAGCAATGGAAAAATACACAGGAGCGACTGAGCAAAGAAACTGCAGTGGATTCTCCTCTGGAAGGGGGCAAGGAATGTTGCAGAGGGGTGTATGAAGGACGACAACCAGGCCCTCCTCCCTGACAAACAGACAGAGGTCTCTTTCTCAAAGCACAACCTATGAACTTTCATCAAAGACAGGCAAAAGAGTTTGTGAAAGAAAAGAATCATAGCACTATGTCAGAGCAGAGCAGAAATGAGTTGAGCAAATCGGCTAGACCAACCCTTCACTTTACTGATGAAGAAACTGAGGCTTGGAAAGGTTACATAACTTACATGAAAATCACAAATCATCCGGCCAGAGGCTGCTTGAATCTCAGCCCAATGCTTTTTTCACAACTTGTTTCCTCAGTGGACAACAAATCTATAAAGAACTAGCAGGAGAAATTGAGCTGTTCTCAATACAGTGCCCATGAAACACAGCAGAAATAAATTACTAACTCATGTCAGTAAACAAATGGCTCATTACTGCTCCACTATAAGCACAGACACGGTTTCTCCACACACATCCTGGGAAACCCCACCAAGAGAGAGCAGGAAGATGCTAGGATGAGCTTTGAAATCTCCGTGACTCACTGAAGTAATCTAATAAAGGTTTGTTGACAGAAAAGCCCAGGAATGAGAGCCCCGGGATGCTCTTGCTCACCTACAGAGGTGTGAGTCACCTCCACATCAGAATCCTGGAGATGCTACCATACCAAATGGCAGACTCAGGCCCCAAACACACAGGAGCACCCTGGCCCTCACCTGTCCAAACAGCTTCTCCAGGAAGCCCTTCCCTGCCACTGCCCAGAAACACTGAGATCCAGCCTCATTTGGCCATGCATCTACTACACATGGCGCCTATCCTCCTCCCCCACTGCTCTGAGGTCTCCTTCACAAAGTTCTGCCCTTCTACCAAGTAGCCTGTAAATGCTCCAAGGCAACAAATCAACTCTTCCATTCATTTGACTGACCCAGCATCCTCAGAGCCAGAAATCTGTATTATTAAGGACTGACCACAATTGATACAACGTTCTGAACACATCAGATTTCCTTACAGGCCTAAGCCTGATGCCACCTTTATAAGACATGAAAGGTCTCACCTCTCACAAACATGAATGTCCCTGGGAGGCACTGATGAGAAAGCAGGAGAGAGGAAAAGATTCAAAACTGCCTCCCGATCTCAAAGCCATCTTCTCTCACATCCCACTCATGCTACATCTCTGAGCCAACAGCCCCTTTGTTTATTTGGAAAAGAAACAACAGTTCTACTCTCTACTGACCTAAAGTGTGCTTCCTGCATCTATTGCCAATTTGTCACTTCACTTCATCAGTGAAGCCTTCAGCAACACACCCCAGGCACCCAGGCCGGGCCTTTCTCTGTACTCACACCGCACACAACTCTTTTCTCGCTTGTCACACTATACTGCAATGATTTGTTGACAAACTTGTTTTCCTTTCCTGCCCGTGCACTGGGAAAAGAGTAAGTCTAACCCCTCATTTATCTGACAGCTCTTCAGAAAAGCTGGAATCTAATCTCCCTATCTCTCCCCCAGCTCAGTCTTCTGACCTGTATTCTAGGATCCAGTTCTTCTTCTTCTCTTGGGGACAATTTGGCTTCACTGCTGTTGCTTCCACCTCCTCCAGGCTCCTCTGCAACTGGGCTCCGTGGGACTTCATCCTCTACAACCTCAGGCCGAAGCTCCCCCTGTGGGGTCTCCCGTCCCCCTGGAACCTGCCTGAGTTCAGCCATGCTGATGGGGAGAGGGCACAGCCCTATACAAAAAAGAGGACTGACATGCTGGGACCAGGGCCCCAGCTTGGGGCTTCCTGGGCTCTGGGTGGCAAGAAGAAGGGTTTCTCTTCTCAAAGGGTGGAAAAAGAGGGCACAGGAAGAACCTCACACTCGGTTAGAGGCCGAGATTCAAGTTGCCGGTGGGGTCCCAAGAGCTATAGCCTTGTATGTGCAAAAGTCCTTCCCTCCCCGTCACGGGGAGTCCACCAGAAGAGACCCGGAGCAACAGCTCCGAGACAGGAGGCAAAGGGGGCCTGGATCCTGGGCCGAGGCCTGCGAGGAGGAGCACCATTCGGGAGGGTGGAGGCAGGCGCCTCCAGGCTGTGGTGGCAACTGGAGAGAAGGCTGGGCCTGAGCAGAGGCTGCTGGATGAGAGTCTCTGGGGAGTTGCTGGGGAAACAAAGGCCAAGTACATGGTCAGCATTCGAACGTCGGCCACCAGCCCCTTCCAACCCCTCAGCCTCCGAAGAACCCGGCCCCCTTCCTCCCACACCCCCACATTCCGACCAACCCCCTCAACTTCTTTCCCGCGTTCCAGGCTCTCGGCCCCAGCCCCTCCCCCACCAGCGCCTTCCAGACTTCCCTCCGCACTCTCATCCTCTCCACCGTCTCCTCCAACCCTCCCCGCTTCTGTTCTGGCCGCCCCATTCCACCCCCACCCAGCTTTGCAAATCACCTTGTAACCCCCAGCCCCACCCCACCTCCTCTTCTCTCTCTAACCCTGTGGACTATCCGAGCCTCCCATCTCCAACCCCGCTCTTCTTAAATCCCAAGGACCCTAGCCCCAGACCTCCTACGCAGCCGGGAGCAAAGGCGCCCCTCTTCTCGGCATTACCTCAGTTTACCTTCCCTTGCGCGGACCTTCTCCACTGCGAACAATCTTCCCCCGCCCTCCCGCAACAAGCCTGTCCAACCAAGTACAACAAGGCCGCGAGGAAACGGAAATACATCATCCTGTAGCAACGCCCTCCTGCCCTCTCGCCCCTCCCCCTCACGCTCGCCCGCAAACCAGGCCACATCTGGATATCCCCAGCACTCATCCCCGCCCAGCCTTCGGTTTCCGTACGAAATGGTGCCTCACGGCGCTGACGCTCACCTTACGTTGCCTCCGGCCCATCCTCCACCACTGATAAATGACATTGAAATATGAGAGGGTTGTGCTGAGAAAAACTAGGGTGGGTAATGGAAGTCGAGAATCTCTGGTGAATAAGGAAGTGCTAGAAATAAAACGGAGATTGGACAATCGTCTCAAAGAGATTGCTGCCATCTTACTTTACGGCGCTGGGTTCTGGTTACACACAAAGTCACTTCCGGCCTTGCCCCGGAAGTCGGAAGTGGGCTTGTGGGCTTGTGAGTTTCCGGCCGTAGCAGTCTTCGTCGTTCAAGGCAGGCGCGAGCGGACTCTGCTGCTGGGACGAGGGGTAGTTTTCCAGGAATGACTGTCCTCACTCAAGTGAAGTCAGCGGTGCCCTTAGTTCGTAACGGGGTGTAAACGGCAGCTCTGATAGGTAAATCTCTCCTGCCGGCGTCCCCCCCATGGCCCCAGCGCTGCACTTCGCCAGCCCCTTCCCGAGCTAGGCCCTGTCCCACTGAACGTCATTGCAGTGGGGTCACTGATTACCCCATGAACACTGTTTAGAAGTTTCGTTAGTCTGAACTCAGTGCTCTCGTGCACGCTGCTCAGAAGCCCGCGAGGAGGAGGAGTTTGTTTACATGGCTTTGTGTATCAATGAAAGGACCTGACCTAAAGTCATCACTTCTGAGTGTCGCCAGGAGAGGCCTAAGGGGAAGGCTTCAGGATGGATGTTTTACTTTTGCAAAAGACCTAACTTCCTCTGAGGTGAACAAGTCAAATGGACTGAATTTTTCCTTCTTCCCTTTGGAACTCCTCCCTACATCCCCTTGCCCCATGAATAACCACATCAGGGAAAAAAAACAAAAAAAATTTTTTAAAGAAGTAGAGCCAAATATATTTTTTAATATATTATGATTTAAAAGATGTTTAATATATTATGATTTAAAAGATGTTTTTCGACAAAATTGGAAATTTTATTTTTTAAATTCCAGAAGTGATTTTTCTCCAGTGAATCAGCGAGACCCTAACAGTTCTAAGTAGACAGATCTGATGGATAATGATGCCTCAGACATATCACATTCCTTTTTGTTATTAAGGTGCCGTACAAAAACCATGAAAATTACATACAGAAATCAGAAACTACTTATTTGTTATCTACCAGTCTCATGAATTTTGCAAAACTGGAGTTTCACTGTAATGGTTCTATTTAACCTACCATCTTCTGTGTACCCTAACCTGAATTTTCTAAACCTTTCCTGTTCAGCACTACTACAATATCTATTATCCTTATATTTTGTCCCACAGCGTCTTTTGCCTGTGCATTCATTCCTTAGCAGGCATGAGCTTCAAATTGTCACATATCTGTTGCATTTGGTGGGAAAACATCTTAAATACATGTAATGCCCAGACTGCTCCTAGATCACATCCTGAGGTTCAGTAGCCTCCCTGATGTCTCCACTGGCCTCCCCCAGGGTTAACTCTCACTCACCAAGAGCAAAAGTGATCTCATCATGTATAGACTGTAATATCCCCAGCGGTTTTTCTGCTGAGTTTGGATAATGTTTCAGGTAGCAAGAGGTTAGCTTCTGAGTCACCCTTGTCCTGGGTTTCCTCTTACTTCTCTGACCTGTTGGTTAATTCCTTCATACAGTGTGTTTACTGAGTGTCTGCTACATGCCAGGAACTAGCAGCATGTAACTTATAGTCTGTGGTGCTCATTTTATAAATTGGCAATATTCAAACTAATCACAACTCAGAAATATGTTTTACCTTGCAACCTAGTATACATATATGTATGTAAATATATTCATAACAAAAGTTTCAGGAAAATATCTTTACTCAATATGCAAACCGTATTAATATTTGCTATACTATTATTTTTAATGCTGGTGGAGACCTATTCTGTTGATTTCATGAGCCACTCTCAGTTTGAAAACCCTGCCCTAAATGTCAGTGCTTCCCAGGCCCTGATGCTAGTCTCTTACCTCATGCAGCCTAATTTCTCTGAAAGCCCTCAACCAAGTGCATGGCTCTGACTCCTACCCATGGCTACTGCTCCTTCCTTGGACCTCTGTCTCTACCCAGAATCCCCACAGATCACATTCTGAGATCCAGAAGCTTCTCAGACCAATGGCCAGTCCATGGCTGCCTCTCACTCATTGTGTACAAATCTGATTTCATCCCCTTTTCCCAAATCCTGCTGCTGCTTCTATATTTACTTTGTTGGTGAATGGTTCTAATCATCAACCTATTTACTCCAAGGAGAAACCTAGAAGACATCCTAAATGAATCCCCGTCTTCACTCTGCATCACATTAAGTATCTCAGAGAGATCCCTCCTCTCCATTTCATTGCCATTGCTTCAGCTTAGACCTTCCTCACCTCCCCTGTAGATAATATACCTCAAGAATCTTCTAAATTAGCTCTGTAGAATAGAACTTTGAGCAATGATGCTAATTTCTGTAACCACACTGTTCAATATGGTAGCCACTAGCCATGTGAGGGGTGCTTGAGAGCTTAAAATGTGGCTAGTGCAACTGAGGAACTAAAATTTTAAGTTAAGATAGCCATACATGGCTGGTGACTAATATATTGGACAGCACAATATCAATGTTCTCCCCACCACAAGTGTACTGCCTTCCAGTCCCTGACACAAATAAACAACCAACCAACCCCTGTTGATGAATGAATGAAATATAAAAATATGAAAGCCATATAAAGATGTTAGTAACATCACCAATTACTAGGTAGCATTACAACTCATCTCTTTTATTAGTAAATTAATTTCTTCATACAAAAACTCTGTTATCTTCATGTTTAAAAGCTACCTTTATTAGTTTGTTTTTTTCTACCAGTAGAAACTACCTTTTATGGGTTTTTTCCTATCAGTCAAATATTTAATAAATACCACCATCAGTTGCTCATTAAACATATTAGTTGACTAGTGTATAGTGATAGAAAGCAGATCAGTAGTTGCCTAGGGGAGTGGTAGGAGGGATTACAAAGTAGCACACAGAAACTTGTGGGTAATGGATGTATTTTCTATCTTGATTGTTAGGAAGATTTGATGTGTGTATACGTTTGTCAGAAGTTTTCAAACTTTACATTTCAATATCTGAAATTTTGCATGTCAATTATACCTCAGTAAAGCTGTTTTTTTAAAAAATCTGATTGAATACTTGCTGCTCCCAGAAATAGAGTCTACCAATAAAGGTTGATAAAAGGGACAGCCTTTACTCAAATGCCAGAATTATTTCTACCCTTGTTAAATCTACTGGGTTTTCCAGAAGTAAATTATTTTCCCTGACTTGCTCATGTCACTTGACAATAAAAAAAAGCAAACACTTATGCAGTGCTTATCTTGTACAGGCACTGTTCTGAGCAGTTTATATCTATTCATTTGATCCTCATGACAACAAACTGAGGTATATTGCACCTCCATTTTACAATTAAGGAACTAGAGGTTAAATAACTTGATCCAGTTTAGTGGAGAGTTGGAGAGAACAGACTGGAAAGGCAGGTTGGAACAGGTGAAAAAGGGACTTAATATCGTATCAGGAGAGTAAACTTCATTTAGTGGTTAATAAAAACCTTTGACAGTTTTTGAGCAGGAGTATGACACAGCCAGAGCTTATTTTAGGGAAATTCATATGGCAGTTCATAGCTGTATTCGCCGATGCCTGGAACACTACCTGGCATATAGTAGGCCCTCCATAAATGTCTTGAATATTTATGGAACCATGTTGGGAGTTATTTATTGATGTAGATTTGTGGAGAAAGACAACCATTGGGATCCAATATTTTCAAGTTGTCAAATATGCCCATAACTTTATTCTTGACCTTCTAACTTTCTCTCACTACACTCATTATTACTGTTCCAATTATCATTCCCGTCTATAATGACTCCCATAAGAAACAAAAATACACCTTCCTGTATTTTCTCTTCATGGTTTGAGTTCTCCCCTCCATAGCTACACAAAAGAAAGTTCTGTAATCGAGCCCTCTTTCACATGTGTGTCAAACCTTGTGTACAGTCATCATGTACAAATTTCTCTTTTCCAGGTTAAATATTCTCAGCCCATTCAGTTATGTGATGTATCTATCACCATCCTAGTCACTCCTCTGGGACTGGCCAATGTCACTTAAATGCATGACATCAATACCGAACAGTGAGTCCAGAAATATCCCAATTAGTCCATTTATATGGCTTGAAAAGCTTTGGAATTATCCTCAACCAGTCTCCTCTACACCAGGGGTCCCCAAACCCCAGGCCACGGACCGGTACTGGTCCGTGCCTGTTAGGAACTGGGCCAAATGGCAGGAGGTGAGTGGCAGGCAAGCAAGCAAAGCTTCATCTGTATTTACAGCCGCTCCGCATCGCTTGCATTACCACCTGAGCTCCGCCTTCTGTCAGATCAGCGGTAGCATTAGATTTTTATAGGACCGCGAACCCTACTGTGAACTGCGCATGTGAGGGATATAAGTTGCGTGCTCCTTATGAGAATCTAATGCCTGATGATTTGAGGTGGAGCTGAGGGAGTGATGCTAGCGCTGGGGGATGGCTGCAAATACAGATTATCATTAACAGAGAGGTTTGACTGCACAGAGACCATAAAAAGTCAATTGCTTGCAGACTCATATCAAAACCCTACCAGTGAGTGGCAAGTGACAATTAAGCTGCATCTGGTGGCAGGCTTTATAGTGGCAAGTGAGTTGATGTACTTCAATTGTACAGCTGCATCTGCTGGCAGACTTTAAGTCAGAATAGGACACATTTTAGTCCGCGCATGGCCCGCCCATTATTTTATTTACCACTTCCATCCGCGCCTCTTTCCCACACTGTACACTTGTCTCAGTCATGTTTTGGTAAGCCCACAAGCTAACCCTAGCCAAGATGAGTAAAAAACAAATGTCGCTGGAGAGCTTCTTTGAAAAGGGGGAAAGACCCAATGATGGGACAGCAGAAGACTCTAAGACGCCAACAAAAAGAAAGCTGCATTTAAAAGAAAATACCAGGAGTCCTACTTAAATTATGAGTTCATTGCAACAGGTGATTCACATTCTCCAAGCCCGCTTTGTATAATATGTGGCGACTGGCTATGCAGCGAAGCCATGAAACCTTCAAAACTGCTTTGCCAAATGAAGACCAAGCACCCTGCATTAAAAGACAAGCCTTTGGGGTTTTTCAAGAGAAAAAAATGTGAACACGAAGAACAGAAGCAATTATTGAAGGCCACCACTTCATCAAATGTGTCTACACTGAGAGCATCATTCTTAGTGGCTAACTGCATTGCTAAAGCTGAGAAGTCTTTTACTATCGGGGAAGAGTTGATCCTGCCTGCTGCTAAGGACATTTGTTGTGAACTTTTAGGAGACCCTGCAGTTCGAAAGGTGGCACGTGTTCCTCTTTTGGCTAGCACCATAACTAGACGAATTGATGAAATAGCAGAGGATATTGAGGCACAATTGTTAGGGTTAATGAGTCACCGTGGTACCCAATCCAGGTTGACAGGTCTACTGACGTTGACAACAAGGCAATAATGCTTGTTTTTGTGCAATATATTTTTCAGGAGGATGTGCATCAGGATATGTTATGTGCACTTCTGTTGCTAACCAACACCACAGCTGCAGAACTATTCAAGTCTTTGAATGATTACATATCAGGAAAACTGAATTGGTCATTTTGTGTTGGTATATGCACGGACGGAGCAGCTGCCATGACTGGATGGCTTTCTGGTTTCACTACCTAGGTCAAAGAGGTCGCTTCTGAATGTGAGTCTACGCACTGTGTCATCCATAGAAAAATGCTGGCTAGCTGAAAAATGTCACCTGGACTTAACAACGTTTTTCAGGATGTGATTAAAATCATCAACCACATTAAAGTACATGCCCTTAACTCACGTCTCTTCATGTAGCTCTGTGAGGAGATGGACGCAGAGCACACACGTCTTCTCTTATACACAGAAGTGAGATGGCTTCTAAAGGTAGATCACTGGCCAGAGTTTTTGAGTTACGAGAGCTGCTCCAGAGATTTTTAGAAAAACAGTCACCACTGGCAGCACATTTCAGTGACACAGAATGGGTTGCAAAACTTGCTTACTTGTGTGACATATTCAACCCGCTCAGTGAACTCAATCTGTCACTTCAGGGGAGAACGACAACTGTGTTCAAGTCAGCAGATAAAGTGGCTGCATTCAAAGCCAAACTGGAATTAAGGGGGCAATGAGTGAACATTGGGATTTTTGACATTTAAACATCAGCAGAGATTTTGAAAGAGACTGAGCCAGGGCCTTCTTCCTCCCAGCTGGTGCATGATCACCTATCTCAGCTTTCAAAAGAGTTTGTGCATTACTTCCCAACCACAAAAGATCCCCGAACTGGGAAGGAATGGATCCTCGACCCATTTGTGAATAAGCCAGGTGAATCGACTTCATGCTAGAAGAGGATGAACTGCTTGAGATCGCAAATGACAGTGCCCTTAAAAGTATGTTTGAGACAACTTCAAATCTCCATACATTCTGGATTCAAGTCAAGGCCGAATATCCTGAGATTGCCACAAAAGCACTGAAAAGCCTGATTCCATTTCCAGCATCCTATCTTTGTGAAGCAGGGTTTTCTGCAGTGACAGCGACCAAAATGAGATTACGGAGTAGGCTGGACATAAGCAACACACTTCGGGTGTCACTGTCTCCCATTGCCCCCAGATGGGACCATCTAGTTGCAGGAAAACAAGCTCAGGGCTCCCACTTTATGGGAGTTGTATAATTATTTCATTATATTTCATTATATATTTCATTATATATTACAATGTAATAATAATAGAAATAATGTGCACGATAAATGTAATGCTCTTTAATCACCCCGAAACTGTCCCCCACCCCCCACCCTGGTCTGTGGAAAAACTGTCTTCCACGAAACAGTTCCCTGGTGCCAAAAAGGTTGGGGACCACTGCTCTACACAATGCTACCTTAAAATGTATCTACATCTCCCACCTCCATTCCTTTCTGGTTCAGGCTGTCATCACCCTAGGCCTGCATCCTGTGTCTGTTTTCCACTTACTTGCCTCCTGCTGCCAGACTTGTACTCCTTACACCGTGATGCTATACATGGATCAGCAGACATTCATTGAGTATCTGTGATGAGCAGGTACTGTGCTCATGCTTCAGGGCATTGTTTATGAGTGGGGCAAAGCCCCTCCCTTAAACTATGGGGGAGAAAAGCACATTCTAGCATAGGCATCTCCAGGTTTATGGAGATGGCATTTGACTAAACTGTTAAGAATGTGTGGATTTCAAAGCAGAGTTCAATTGCATTCCAAAACCACCACAAGCTAGGAGGAGAGGCATGGATTAGATTCTTCCTCATATCCTTCCAAAAGAACCAACTCTGCTGACACTTGAGCTCAGACTTCTAGACTCCAGAACTGTGAGAAAATAAACTTCTGTTGCTTAAGTCACTCAGTTTGTAGTACTTTGTTACAACAGCCCTAGGAAACTAATACAAGCCCCAAACTAGAAACAACCCAAATGTCCATCAGCTGTATTTATTCAGTAAAACAGGTAAAGTATGGTATAGTCACACAATGGAATACTATACAGCAACAAAAATGAACTAACTACAACCACACTCAACAATATGAATAAACCTTACATATGTAAAGTTAAGCAAAAGTATCAGACTCAAAAAGAGTACATATAGTATGATTCCGTGTATATAAAGTCAAAACTATAAATTAGCCCAAACTAATTTATGGTGTCAGGATTATGGTTACCCTTTCTGTGGGAGTAGAGACAAGAAGTGCGCCGAAGGGTTTTCTGGGGTTCTGGAAATATTCCATTTCTTAATATGTGTGCTTATGCATGGGTTTGTTTAGTTTATAAAAAAGCAAGGGGAAGGTCTGAGGGATCTAAGTGTACACTGATTTAGGGAACCCCTGAGCAGGGAAGAGGGGTCGGAGCTCTGGATGAGTGGCAGGATGTGTGGTACTAAGTGACCTTGAAAGGAAGATTAGAAATGGTAAACAATGGTCCTGAGAGTCATCATCCAGAGTCTGATAGGCAGCCCTGAAGAGGGGATAGTCACATTCCCCAAAGCGTTTCCGGAAACCAACACTAACAGCACATCTCAGTGGAACACGACATTGCACAGAGAGCTCAGCCAGTAAGATCTTGTAGAGACAATTGGCAAGCAGGCCAGGAGTACCC
Source organism: Delphinus delphis (assembly GCF_949987515.2). Taxonomy (NCBI): domain Eukaryota; kingdom Metazoa; phylum Chordata; class Mammalia; order Artiodactyla; family Delphinidae; genus Delphinus; species Delphinus delphis. The sequence goes on from NC_082685.1 coordinate 16,643,260, forward strand.
CCAACCCTGGCAGTGCGACCCTGGATAGGTCATTAATTTGTGGGTGCCTCCTTGGCAGAGCTGTGGCGAGGATTAATATAATAGGTATGAAGTCTGGTCTCAATGTAAGAAGTCACTAACTTACTGCCGGGACTGTTCGGGCGGGTGGCCCCCAAGGCCACACAGAGTCGGGCACCCGTATCCCCGGCTGTAGCACCCGCGGGGACCCCCTTTGGCGACCCAGCGGGCGCCTGTGAGCCGCAGGAAGACCATACAGGGCATCTGGACCCAGCCACTGGATGCTGAGGCGGTGCACGTGGGTCAGCGCCTTTTCCTCTGATTGGGGTGGAAGAGACCCTGGGAGGGGACGTGGACAAATGAGGAGGCAGGGACTGGTTAAGCCTGGGTAGAAGGCGGGGCCTCGACAAGGGAGGGAGGCGGGACCGGAGTCTCCCTAGGCTCCGCCTTTTAGCTCCGCCCCCTTACTGGGAATTCTGGCTTGGGCAGGCGAGGCTGAACCTTTAGTGGAGCCTTCTTACGTCTCCTAGTCCTCCCAGCAACCGGTGACGCGGCCCTCATGAGGCACACCACTGGCCAACCCGGGAGAGCGGGGCTGGAGCGTGACCCCCAATCCCGAGGCGCCTCCCAGCTCCCCCCACTCGGCGGCCCCGCGCTCCGCCAGCTCCTTCCCTCCCTTCCCCGCCCCAGTCCCGCAGTGCGGCAGGCTGGGGTCGGCGAGCCAGCTGAGTGCGAGCCGCGCGGTGTCCGAGGATCCAGTCGGCGACCGGTGAGGGGACCGAAGGGCCGGGAGGGAGGGTTAGCGCCGGGCAGTGATCCCCAACTTGCGCCCGGCTTCTTCCCTCCGCTCCGGGCGACTAGGGTTTGCAGCCGTCGAGAACGACGCCCCGGCAACGAGTGACGCGGCGCCGCAGCGGAGCAAGCGATTGGCCGGCGCACGCCCGCTGCTGCCTCGCGGCCTGCTCCTCCCAGGCCTTGCCCTCCGTATGTCCTCGCCAGTCCTCCCTTGGTGACCTTCGTGGCTGGCGGCCCCACGATGCGGACATCGCCAGGCTGAGTCAGTTTAAAAGGGTAGCGGCAGCCTCTGGGCTCGGTCGATGTTAAACGCCCCCTACTCTCCACTACGTTTTTGGTGCCCTGTCTTGTCCTTCGCGTGGGCTGGCGCCAAGTGTGAAGAGCTGGGGTGGGCCCGGGGTGGGAAGTTTCGTGCAAGGAGAATCTGACCAGTAACTCGTGACGAAAACTGACTGATGAACCCGGGATTGGCTGCGCTGCGGGAGGGCCAGGGAAGGCGACCTGCTCCTGTGGGGCGTTCCTCATTCCTCGAATAGTTGTGCTCAGCTCCCGTTAAGTACTAGGCACCAAGTCTTAAAATGAGTAACCAATGTCACTACTTACTCTCGAAGCTGCCGGTGTGTGGGGAGGATCTACGAAAGCCCCACACTGCTCTAATCCTGTTAAGTAGTGTTCTTTTGGGGGGGTGGGTCGGGGGGAAAAGACTTTAAAAAGGTCTTGCAGAACGTTTAGGATGCTTAGGTGGTAAGAGTCAGACCTCTTTTTCAGGGTTCCATAAAATTTACCTGGGGAGAGTAAATCCTAAAAACTCGGCAACTGCAGTTCTCAGACTTAACACCTTCCCTCTTTTCATAGGAAACATGATCGCAGCTTCCTTTACTGAGTTTTCTCAGGCAGGAGTGTTAGACACCCCACGTCCCCTGTCCAAGGTCACACAGCTGGTAATGGAAGACCCAGAATTTGGACACTTGCCTCTCCGGTCTCCTACACAGGTTGCAGTTAAGGACTTAGTAAACCAAGCCAGAGTATTTGCAGTATATGCAGTAGATAGGGCTGTGGAGGATAAGATGACTAGAGAGACACCCTCTCCTCCAGGAACCTAACGTTTGAAAGAATTGTATTCCAGATTAATACATCATTTAAAAAAAGTATTAGATGCCTTATGTGTGCCCAACTTCTTGCTAGGCCTATAGGAAGAGTGCAAAAGTACCATATAGTCCCTTCCTCATCCCAGTTCTGGGCTCCTCTGGCTCTTCTGGGCTGTAGTCTTGCCCATGTGTGAAAGGAACATAGAGAATAATCTATCCTACTATGTTCTCTCCCTGTTAACATACATACATTCTCCACACTTCCCAGATTTCACAGGAAAATCTTTGTGAAAAAACCTTGCAAAAGAATCTGTTTGGATCATGATCGGGCTTGGGTACTTGGAATGGGGAGGGAGCTGTCATTCCTGTTTCCACCAACTCCTTAAACATGTCAGACTGGATCCGAAGCCGGAAGGGGCAATGTCTTTTAAAGTACTGGACCTTGTTTCTGTTATGGGAAAAAGGGAAGTGAGCACTGGCCATTCTGGTGCTCTGGATTTCATACCCCATGCTCACCTAGAAAAGAGACCGAAACCTTTCCAGAGTAGATTGGGAATCACTGTTTTGGAGGAGTGAAGGTGCTAGTAGGGCTTCTCTGAGGAGGGATTATTGTAGCAGAGCCCTGAATGAAGGAGGAGAAAGGGCTTTCAGGTAGAAAGAACTACAAGTGGAAAGGCCCCAAAGCAGGCTCCAGAGGGTCAGGGAAACGATTCCATCCATCCAGTTCCTCCCCCCTCCTCCTCCCAACAGTGAGAAGTGGGTTATTTGCTTCTAGATGGATGTAAATTTCAGCAGCCTCTAGGGGTGTCTCAGAGTCCTGGAGACTACATTGTCATTAGGGCTGGGCAACAGACTTTAGGACTGGGACCAGGGTGGGGGTTAAGTATATATAGAGAGGCCAGCAGAAGAATCTTCTCTCCCGAATGCAGCTACTGCTCCCCAAACCACTTCTTAGGCTGACTGTTTCCTTTCCTTTCCTCCACCAGGACCGCAAAGGAATCCACCGCAGAGTACACAGAGTGAGCCCCGGTCCCATGGTGGTCCCTGGGGCCGCCCGGGGCTTCCTGCTGCACTGCTGCCAGCTGGCCAGGGCCAGGAAGGGTTGGGGACTATCGGGGAGAGCCTGAGACGGGCCTCCCAGCCTGCCATCCCCTTCCTGTCCCTGGACCCACCTGCCGTCCTTGTGGCTCTGGATGAGCTTGCGCCACAGGGGAACCTCAAGTCACACGGGGTAACCAGTAGTACCCACCTCAAAGGACTACTGGGAGGATGAAAGGGGTACATACACAGAAACATATGAGAGCCATTCCGTATTGATGCTAGTAATAACTGGAGAGCAGCAGTGATAGGCTTTGCATGAGTTATAACCCCAAGTCCCAACCAGGTCTCCTAGATGGCAGTACGGATATTCACTTTCCTGAAGAGCAGATGGGCCCTCTGGAGGGTATGGCCAGAGCCCCACATCTTAGGAGATGAGGAGAGTGGCTGTCTTCTGGTTACTGAGGCTCTAAGGGTCAGGGCAGTTGGTGACCTCTTCCCATGCAGTCCCCTTCAGGGACTGTGAGGTGGGTCAGCCTCCCTTTGTACATTGTTCCAGGGTTTGGAAAGGCCATTTGGCAAACACTATCTAATAGAACAGAAATGTGAGCCACATTTGTAATCATCACTTTTCTTAAAAACAGGTGAAATAAATTTTAAAACTATATTTCATTTAACCCAATATATATAAAATATTATTTCAATATATTGTCAACATTAAACATTATTAATGAGATATTTTGTATTCTTTTTTCATACTAAGTCTTTGAAGTTAGGAGTGTATTTGACCTATAGCACGTCTCACTTTGGACCAGCCACATTTCAAGTTTCAGTTGCCACATGTGGCTTGTGGCCACTGTAGCAGACAGCACAGCTGAGACAGCCCTCAGACCCACTCCTGCAGCCCAGACCAGTTTTATCCAACTCTGGCTTCAAGATGGAGGAATTGTGAGATGATCACTTGCCCCAGAAATGTTGGCCTGGCAGAAGAGATAACCAGGGAGGAAAATCTTTATACTGACTGAACATCACAACTCAGAAGAAAAAGAACTACATTTCTCTCACAGTAGATTGTTAGTAAATGTACTAAATCCTGATTAAGTCCAACACTCCTGTGAACAGTTAGATATGGCATGAAATGCCTGCAATATCTATTAAGAAAAAAGTTTCATGGTATACGAAACATTTATTGTGAATATTAATTTTTGCCATTAGCTTATCTTCTTAGTAATTGTCTTTTATTAATTATGTATAATAAGTTTGTAAGTATTAAATACTTGAAAGGTACTAAAATACTTTAAAGTATTGAACAATTAGGACTTTTCATCAATTCACATGTAATTACCCCCTTCCCTCTTTCGAAGCCTCCCTTGTACTTATTTTTTTCCAAAAATCAAAGAAATTTGGTGGTATAGCAACTTCAGAACTCAATCAGGAAAATGATGGTTAGGACAGTCTAGAAATTGTTCTTCTTTTGGCACAGTAATATTTTTTTTTTCTTTCAGATTTCTTCCCAAGCATAGACCCTTTCCTTCCAGGGCAAGCTCCAGCATGGGGTGAGGTACAGAAGAGAGACTTGAAGGATACACCCTGGCACTCAAGCACAAAACCCGCACCCTTGACCAGGGTCTCTTATTCCATGTCTGTGATGGGGCAAAATGGTATCTTTGTTTATATGTCATTTATGTGTGTGTGTTTTCATTTGTGCATTTGTCTTTCCTTCCTTGGGCATGTGCCCTTGAAGGCAGTAGCCTGGCAGAGGGTGTAATCCCAGAAACTTGGCCTGAGAGGTGCCAGGGTCTCCAGAGACACTCAGGTGAGGGGGAATACTCACTAGGACATAAGCATTGCTCTCTTTGCCATTTGGGATCAACCACTGACCCTTGAGAGAAGGTTGTATTCACACAAGGGCAAACATTCTTTTGAATTTGACCAGCTATAATTAGCAGCCCAAGCAGGTGCCTGGGCTGAAAACTGTCTCTGGAAGAACCAAGAAACTCCCTCTAAAGTCTGCTCTCAGGTCTGCAGAGGGGCTCTTGCCCCTGCTTGCAGATTTTGTTTAAAACTCATCCTCTTTGAATAAGATGTCTAGGATTTAAAATACTCCAGACACCCCCCCCCCCAAAAAAAATAGTGTATGGGCTGGGGTAGGGTGGGGGGAGTGTCATAGATGAAACGAAATAGCAAAATGTAAATAGATGCTGAAGGTGAGTGAGTGATTTGTGGTACTATTCTTGTTAGTTTTTTATATTTGAAAATATCCATTTTAAAAATACTCTCTTCCAAGAAATGTTTCCTTCTTTCTCTTCTACCTGCATCTGTCCCCTTTGTTCAGTTTAAATTCACATTGTCCCTCTTATTTTATCCTTCCTGCAGGGCACAGCACATCCTGCTCCAGAGGCACAGGGAGAGAACATGCTATATCCACCACTCCTTCCCAAGAAGGAGGGGAACAGAAGCTTCAGAGCCCACCCCTGCAGGTCTGTAGTTTTAAAGGCTTTTTTCAATTGACCCTATTTGCGTCCAAAAGATGAGGACCCCATCTATGGGGTGTTTTAACCACAGCTCTGGGTATTTGAGTTTCCATCTGCTAATAAGAAAGTGACTGATGACTATTTTATTTGCTTACTCTCACTGATCTGTTGGGTGACATGGCCTATAACTTATAGTGACTATACCTGTCTCCCGTGTCCCACTGAACTGAACTGGGGACAGATCCATGGGTCTTGAGGGGAACAGTCAGTGGTGAGGCCAGTCAGGTGAGGAGAGCAGCCCAATTTGTGCTCTAAATAAAGGGCATAGGAGGTTCTGTGCACAAATGCTGACCCTGCTCACAGAGAGCCACCTGGACCAACTTGTCAGAAGGATTCAGGGATACCACTTGAGATAAAGAAAACAGCAGAGCAGATTCCATCCCCATGAAGGGGCTTCTTTGCTACTCCAGGTTCTCAGATCCCTGGAGCTGGGGCAATGAGGAGAGTCTGCAGAATGTTTGCAAACAACTTGAATGCCCTGAGAATTAGAAAGGATGTCCCTTCCTTCTCCCCAGCCTTCCCTAGAAATGGGAAGATCACTTCTTTGATAATGCCATCAACTTTTGATAATATTCTTTGTGAATTATCCATGCTTCCTTTTACCCCTTTCCTGGGTCCTGAGTTGCTTTCTCAAGGCTAGGCCACAGAACTTTGAGGCTGTGTACTGATGTGGTATGATTGTGTATCAGGTGCTGTCCAAAGCCAAGGAGCAATACTTTGGGTTTTCTCAGATACCTTCCCTTGCCCAGATCCCAGCCGTTCCTGAGCCTTTTGCCCAGGCTGCTGCTGGATAGGTTTATGCTTCACCGCTTCCAACCCAGGCCTGGCTGGGTTCACACTGGTTACTCAGGAAACCCTGGGTCTTCAGAGGAAGGTGTTGATGTGGTTTAGGCCCAGGGGACTTCTCATGACCCATCCCTCCTTGGTCGTTCCCTAGTGCATCTCCAGGCCTAGGTCCCTGGGCTAAGGTCATAAAACAAGCTGGACACCCTTCCTTCCCTCCCGAACAGTGTACTGGAGGAAGGCTCCCCTCTTGAGTCCCTACTGCCCTTCCTGGTGGCACAAGGACCCCTCCCCCCCCATATTTCTAGGACTCCCATGGCTTTGCCTCCTCTTGGAGAATGGAACTCCAGAGATGGTCTAGCTGGGGAAGGTACAGAAAACAGGGAGCCTGTGCTTGCCCCTCCATTCCCCAAGGTGTAGCTGTCATAGATGTTGCTGGGGCTCACAGTGACCTTCTCCCTGCAGGGCTCACGGCACATGGTAAACCTAGCTGCAGCCCACCTCTGAAACAGCCACAGCACCTGCTGTGAGAGAAGGAACCCTGGAATCCGCGGACCAGTTTTCCGGGCCTCCCTCTCTTCCCTCTGCTACCGTTCCCTTTCTAGGCCTTAAGAAAACTGAAAATAACTCTCAGCTGGAGGAGGTGGACTCCAGAGTGTGAGTGGCACGCTGCACCCTGAGGGCGCCCGGCCTGGCCCTCATCATGCTCGCTGCTGCCTCAGAGGCAGCAGCCGGCAGGCCTTATGGGTGCAGTGAGTGTGGAAAGAGCTTCCGCTACAGTTCGGTGCTGCTGCGGCATGAGCGCGCCCATGGTGGCGACAGCCGCTTCCGCTGTCTAGAGTGCGGCGAGCGCTGCGCACAGGCCGCAGACCTCCGTGCGCACCGACGCGCTCATGCAGGCCAGACGCTCTACATCTGCAATGAGTGTGGCCAGAGCTTCCATCACAGCGGCCGCCTTGACCTACACCAGAGCGCGCACAGGCGGCGCAGCCGCTCCTGCCGCTGCCGAGCTTGCGGCCGCTGCTTCCCACACCTCCCGGCTCTGCTGCTGCACAGGCGCCACTGGCACCCTCCTGAGCTGCCGCGCCGCTGTCCGCTGTGCCCTCGTGCCTTCCGCCAGAGCGCACTGCGCTTCCACCAGGCACGGGCACACCCGTGGGGGACACCGGCCGTGCCCGCTGACACGCTCCATCGCTGCACTCAGTGCCCGCGGGCCTTCCGCAGCGGTGTGGGACTTCGGAGCCATTTGCGTGTCCACACGGCCAGGAGCCCTGGTGACTCCACACTTCGGCAGCCAGGCACTTCGGACGCACACCAATGTAGTATGTGTGGCAAGAGCTTTGGCAAGAGCTCCACACTAACGCGACACCTGCAGACGCACTCGGGTGAGAAACCTTTCAAATGCCCAGAGTGTGGCAAGGGCTTCTTGGAGAGCGCCACCCTGGTGCGCCATCAGCGCACGCACACGGGCGAGAAGCCCTACGCCTGCAGCGACTGCGGGCGCCGCTTCAGTGAGAGCTCCACGCTGCTGCGCCATCGGCGCAGCCACCAGGGAGAGCGGCCACACGCATGCACCACGTGTGGCAAGGGCTTCGGGCAGCGCTCCGACCTTGTGGTGCACCAGCGCATCCACACAGGCGAGAGGCCCTTCCCCTGTACCGAGTGTGGCCGCTGCTTCAGCGACCGCTCGGACCTCACAAAGCACAGGCGCACACACACAGGCGAGAAGCCCTACCGCTGTGAGTTGTGCGGCAAGCACTTCACGTGCGTGTCCAACCTCAACGTGCACCGGCGCAACCATGCCGGCCACAAGCCCCACAAGTGCCCTGAGTGTGGCAAAGCCTTCAGCGTGGGCTCCAAGCTGGCACTGCACCGCAAAACGCACCTGGGCGAGCGGCCGGCGGAATGTGCGGAGTGTGGCAAGTGTTTCAGCCACAGCCGCTCCCTGTCGCAACACCAGCGGGCCCACACACGTGCTCGCGCCGCCGCAGCTACAGCTGCCGCTGCCACTGAGGCCAAGGCGGGCACTGCCCTCATCTTTGCTGGGCAAGCAGGACAGGAAAAGCCAGGGCTTTTTGTGTCTCAGTTGAGAAAGACTTGCTGAGAGTCTTCTCCGGAGTGGGCTTGATAAGCACTTTCATAGTGCCATAGGGATGGGTGGGACAACTCGCAGATGGAGTTCTGTGGAAAGACAGCGTGGCATATTACCTTTCTCCATCTCTGTTGGTAGCACTTCACCTGGCCTCTCGCTGCACCCCTACACCTGCTTCCTCTGTCAGCTCTTTGCCTGTTCTCTGTCCGTCCTTCTCCCCCTCTGAGGTGTAGGTACAGGGGGAACCTCCCAGACCCCACACGTGGGAGAGCGCCCAAGTATTGGTGTGTCCCATCCCTGCTGCTGTGCTCTCAGGTGTTTCCTGTTTTCCCATCAGCATCCTGTCTTCTCTTGTCCCATCTCCTTTTTCCAGCCTGAGTGTCCTCTACCTCTTCTTTCTAGATACTTTTGGTGTACTGCCTCTTCAGTTAATGACCACAGATGTGGCTGGAGTCACAGGCCCTGTGGTTTTCTTGCCTCTTCCTTTCACTTGACTGTTAGTCTCTCTGCTGCTTTCTCCCTCAGCTTCTGAGAGATGGGAAATTTGCAGAGAGATAGTGGGAAAGCTCACTTCACTGAAAGATATCTCCACGCCAGAAGCACCCGGAGAAGTGCTTCACACCATGTAAAGGTGGGCAGGAGCTCTCAGCGTGGCTGCCCACCTGTCCCATGGGACAGACCTGTTGGTGTACAGATCAAGGTGCCTCTCAGGACAGTGTTCTCCAGGTGGGGGACATCAACCCTGGGACCTGAGTCAAGACCACATGGGTCCACAAAGCTGGGCACTGCCAAGTGCAGTAAGAACGCTATACACAAATTAAGCTTGCAGCCATGAGGAAACTGAGCTCCACAGAGGCCACAGTGCAGGGATGAAAATTCCCTGTAATTGGCCAGCGATTTTTTTGCTTGCAGGTGGTGAAATAAAGAATTATTTGAGTTCCAGATGCCAAGAGCTCCCTTTGTCAAACCTGAGGCTGCTGTATTTGCAGACTTCAGGAGTCACGCAAGAGACAGGCCCTTTCAAAATTCCAAGGTCTCTGGTCCCTTCCCAAGCTAGCTCAGCAATCTCGCACATATAGGCCCCTCATTTTTGCACTGGAAGGCAAGACTCTTTAGGGGCCCCTATACATTTGGTTCTCTTGGTTAGTGGAGAGTACAGATGTGGCCCAGGAACACATACCTCTAATCCTACTCCAGCCGAACCCTCTGGAATTACCTAGTGCCTTGCTTGAATGCAAGAGTGGAAGGAGTGCCAAAGCGAATTGGGAAAGAAAGCTGGGTCTTCAGGGTGGGTGCAGGTGGGGGTCTGCAGAGAGAAGAATAAGGCCTGCACTCAGGGTGCACTCAGGCACATTCCAGGAGAGCCTGCTTCCAAAGGAATCAAGATTCCTATACCTCAGGTGCCAAAACACTCGCTCTGCTGCTCTGCTCACACACGTCCATGTAAAATACTGGGTTTATTCTGTCCTTTAGGAAGACTAAAGTAGCCTGGCTCCCCTAGAGCACAGTCTTGCCCCTGCCCTGCACTCCCCATCACCCTAGTCCCCAGGGACCAGTCATCTGGCCCTTCTTGCTCCTTTCCAGTCCCTGGCTCCCCAAATTCTGGGGAGTGCTCACTGCTAAGGGAGCAGTGTGGGAGGCTGAGGAGCCAGAGAGGGCCTGGATCCCTCGTCGGTCCCCAGGGATGCAGGGGCAGAGATGCTGGAACAGGACTCCAATGGACCAGCTAATTCTTGTGGGGCCAGGAGCAAGGCGGGGTGGCTTTTGCTGCGGTGAGCTGTGACACTGTCTGGCTTCTCGAAGCGCTTGCCGCAGAACTCACAGGGGAATCGCAAGGCAGCCACCGTCTCTGCATGCTTGCGCCGATGCCAATTCAGGGACGCCTTCTGGCGGCAGGTGAACCCGCAGATCTCACACCTGAGCCAGGGACAGCAGGGGGAAGAAACGGGCCTCAGCCCATCTTGACTTCCCCAGGGGTTCCTCCTGGTCCCAACTGCCCAGATGTCCTGCCAGCACCTCCCCATTTCCCCCCACCCCGGGCTCTCTTCCCCACACTCACTGCAGGGGTTTCTCTCCAGTGTGGATGCGCCGGTGGATGACCAAGTTGCTGCTGGTGCGGAAAGACCGGGCGCAGAACTCACAAATGTAGTCTCGGGTATCTGTGGGCACATGGGGGACAGCCCAGCATCCATCCCCAAGCTGAGGCCCTTCCTTGGTCCACCCCCACTGTCCCCCAAAGGAGTACTGTCCCTATTCAGCCTGCATATCTTACTCCTCCCACCACCCCCCAACAGTGCCGTGTGACCTGTCAGACGCCCTGTGGGTGTCAAGAGCCAATCCCCTCTCCTTTCTCCCTGAACCTGCCCCCCTGCCAGCTCTAACAGCACCTGCCCATCGCCCGTCTCCAGCAGTTCTCACAGGCCTGCTGTGGTTTTTCTCTTACACCTCCTGCAGCAGAGGAGGTAGCCTTGCTTTTCATGGCATCCTGTAGACCTCTGAACCACTGCTGCTCTGTATACCCTGCCATCAGACCACGCACACACCCCTACAGCCTTCATCCCCATCACGCTCCCGCACTCCACACAGCTCTGGCTCCAGGCCCCCTCCTCAGCCATCACCACTGCTGTCAGTTTGTTTTCTACATGTCCAGCACTCCCCTCCCCTGTTCCCTGACCTTCACTGACCTGGCCGCCCCCCACAGCCCTTCTCAGCCACCATTCCCAGATCATGCCCCATCACTGCACCACCTTGAAATCACAATTTCAGACATCCCAGTTCCAGCCAGGGCCCCCTACCTTGTCCTGTTACAGTTATCCCACAGTTCCAGGCTGCCGGTCCAGCAGCCCACTGCCTTCCCACTGTCCCCCTCCCCTCTCTTTGCCCAGTTCATTTCCAGGGCATCTTTGTAGCCTTCCTCCACTCACACTACCAACTCACCTGTCCCTCTCTTCCTCAGCTGTGCCTGCTCGGTTAAAGCCCAACTCAGGACAAATACAACCCTTGGCCTGATCCAGGCCGGCACACGTACGCCAAGGGGGGCGGAAACACAACCTACAACACCCCACCCTCACCCCACTTTGAGCTCTACTTCCACACACAACTACAAGTGTCAAGTCTCACCCCCGCCGCACACACACAATGCCTCTGCATCTCCTTGGTCAGTTCACTCTCCCACTTTCTAGAGTTCAGAAGGGCATTTTCCACACGACCTCCTCTTTCTACCAACCTCACTCAGCAGTGACCTCGTTTTATAAGTCACCAAGAAGAGGAGCCAGGAGAGAATGCCCACATCCTCCCCCCACCTAATCCACCAGCCAACTTGCTTCTGTGCCCATATATGTGAATAGTCCCTGCTTCCCTGTGGCTGCCCTCCAACTGTGCTCAGATACACCCCTCCTCAACGACTTAAGGTTGCTCAACCCACCCTGGCATCAGCAAGCCTTTCCTCTCTGTGGGATCATTCCCATCTCTGTGGTCAGGCTCACAGCCCTCCAACTTACACCTATTTCTCTGCTTGTCTTCACAGTAGAACTCTGAAGAGTTGTCCATACTTGCTGTCTACACTTCCTTAGCTCGTCTCTGCTCTGAACCCAGTCCATTCTGGCTGTCATCTCCCTTGTCACATGCCATTTTGTCATCTGGTCAAGGATGGCTTCCCATCGCCCTGCCTGGTGGCCTGTTCGCATCCTCATCTCACTCAGCTCTGCAGCACCGGCACATCTCACCCCTCCCTCCTCCCTGGAGCACTTTCTCCACTTGGCTCCTCAGATACTGCTCTCTTCACCTGCTTCAACAGCACCTCTGTAGCTGCCCTTCCTACCTGCCCTGCTCAGACCTCTTCTCTACCTATGTTCACTCTCTCCCTGTAGGAACACTCCACCCATGGCTCTAAACACCATATGCTCATGATGAACACTTTTTTCTTGCCCAACATCTCCCCTGAACACGAGATTCACGTTTTCTGGGATACCTAAGTAGCATGTCCCAAATAAAATGTCATGTGCCTTTCCTGAGGCCTGCTTCTCCCTAACTTTCAGGAAGCCACATCACCTTCTGCCCAGTTGGCTCAGGCTGGAACCCTCCAAGTCACCCCTGACTCCACAGTCCTACCCATGGACAATCTGTTCTTCCCACAGTAGCCCTGGCTCCATCTTCACTCTCTTGTCAGTCTCCAGCCACTTCTCATCAACTTGACTGTCTAGGTCACTATCACTGTGCACTGCACATTCCTGCTATCCCCTATTCTCCACATGGCAGCCACAATGCTCCTTTTAAAATCAGTTCTGTCCCTCCCTCCACCGCACTGGTGCCCATCACATTTGCCAACCGATGGTGGTCTTGAAGGCCCCTACCACCTATCTGACCTCTCTTCCTTCCTTTCTAATCTCCTGGCCTCCTCTCCATTCCTGGAACAGGCCTGCAGATGCCAGTTTAGGGTCCTCTCATGTGCTGCCTCTCATGTGGATGTGGCGAAGCCTCCATTCCTCCCTTCACTTAGGTCTTTGCTCAAAGCACCTTTCACAGCTCTTTGTAGCCCTTCACTAGAGTGGACATCTTAGGTGAGTACTGCCTGCTTTATTCACTGCTGTAGCCCAGCACCTAGAACAGTTTCAAGCAGGGAGGATCTAAACACACAGAGAGTGCAGGATGAGTGTGTGAGTCAGAGTTATCCCAGAGCAGTGTGACAAGACCTGCAGATAGGAGATGATTGGCCTCATGGGGGAGGTGAAGGGACTCACAGAGGGAGGGGAAGGGACCCACAGAGGGAGGGGAAGGGACCCACAGGGGGAGGGGAAGGGACCCACAGGGGGAGGTGAGGAGGCATTTCCACCACTCACCACTGTGCAGCTTCACATGCTCCTTCAGGTGTTTCTTAAAGTTGAAGGACTTCCCACAGGCCGGCTCTGGGCAGGAGAAGGACTTTTGGTGGATGTGCTGGTACTTCTTGTGGTGCTAGGGGAGGAAGCACATGGTTTCCTCAGGGCAACCACCAGAGCTGACCCAGCAGGCAGGCTCTTCTGCCCTCTCCCACAACAGTTCTCCTTGTCACCGCCAGCTCATATCATCCTGGCCAGTCCTCACCTATACATGAGCACCCCAATCCCATCCCTTCCTGACCCCAAACTCTGCCCTCACCCTATCCTGCCCTCAACTTCCATTATCTCACCTCTTCGTCACAACCTCACCTTGCAATGCCCAGGTCCCTGAAAAAAGTGCACTTCTGGTGACACTCTTGGTTCCCTAACTATGGATTTGCCATCTGCCAGGGATGGGAACACATTTTTTGATGGGTATGATTATTCTCCTTGATATCAAAATCAATGTACAACAATATCACTCAGATGGCCTACTTTTTATTAATAGCTCACCATGGGATTATATCATTTTCTCCTAAATCTGCTTTGGAAGCACACACACACACACACACACACACACACACACACACACACACACACTCCTTCTCAACCTGGAACACTTTTAAGGATAGTGTGTTCTTCAACCTTAACTCCCCAAGTATTTCTGGGAAATATTTCTCTTTTTATCTGGTCTAATTTCACATCCTGGCTCACTAAGTTGCATGCGCTTTCCCTTTCTCCATAATCCTATTTTCCCATAATTAAACTGCTACTGGGGGCTACTTCAGTCTCCTCCATTAATAGACTCAAGTATGTCTGACCAGCCCTGCTGAATGTTCTTCTCAGAAGCCCAGAGCTTCACCACCACTTGGGGACCTTCCCCCCTCCCAAATCCCATCCACCCAGGCTTCACCATCCCTCGGGTCTGGGTCCTCTCCCGGCCTCAGAGCCCTGTGAGAGCTCTGGCTGAGTGTGGGACTGGGACTCTTCTCTCTCTGTGCCTCAAACCTCTCCTGCAGTGAGGCTGGGGACAGGTCTGTCCCCTAATCCTCCTGGAGTGAGGACCACCCACATGAGACAGCAGGGCGAGGCAGCCCGATGGAGTGAGGAACCGAGCACCATGACACACTAGATGAGAAGCCTTGGGCAATGCTTGACATTTCTGTTTTCCTTGGTTTCCTCATCTGCAAAGCAGGAGTAGTACCAGCACCCACTTCATAGGAATGCCGAGAAGATCAAAAGACTTGACACCTATCAAGTGCTTAGAATAGTCACTAGCACCCCAAAAGCCTGAGGAATGCCACCATCATCTGCATGTGGTCATCAGAGGGCCTGTGTAACAAGCAGTAGTGGGCAGCAGCTGCGCACCTGAGGCTTGGTTTTCTGCCTTATCTACTAGTCATCTGGATTAGTGATTATCAACTATAGGCAAGCTCTGCACGTCCATCCCAACTCTTCTCTCCCTGGCTCTGAACTCCCCCCACACCCTAGGCTTCTTTGCCTCAGCTTTTCCTTCAGCCCTTCTCCTCCACCCATGAGGCTACACAGAACCCAACCTGTACCCCTCACATCCTCACATTCAAATACTGCCGGTTTGAGAAGATCCTTCCGCAGCCAGGGAAGTCACAGGGCAGCAGCTCTCTTTTGGCAGCTTTCCTGGGGGAGGAGAATAGGAAGCATGAGGACTTGTGCAGGCTCTCCTCCACCTCGCTCTGCTCCCTTCCCCACCCAGAGCCACTTCCCCCAGTCCTACCTAATTCTCTTGGGGCCGATCTGAGCAGTGTCCTCATCCCATGCCGAGGCCAGAGCAGACTGAGCCTGACTCCCAGGGCTACGGGCAGCAAAGAGGGAGCAGAGGGCCTCGAGGGAGGGCCATGTCCCAGGATGCCCCTGCCCTCTGTCTCAGCCATCAGGTTACCTGGCCAGGGGCTCAGTCTGCTGGTCTGCTTGAGGGGTCCCACTGAGCTCTGGCTGTATCCTGACTTCCACAGGCAGAGGAGCTCCAGAACCCAATGAGGATGCTGATGAGGATGGCGAAGCAAGAGGAGTTGGGACAGCTGCAGGGGCCGGGGGTATCTCCCCATCCTTAAGTGCATGGGTGACAGGGGAAGGGGGTGGTCTGGGAGCATCTGGCTCACTGCTGAAAGGAGAATGAAGAAGAGGAAGGCATTATCTCCCTGGATTCTCAGCCAGCCCCAGCCCAACCCCAACCCCTAAATTGCAAAGATCCCAAACTCAGAACAACCCTACCCCTACCACAGGCTCCCTGTTCATACCTACTTTCAGCTTTCATTTTCCGCCAGAGCCTAACTTCCTTTCCACCCAATCCAAAGCCTCTAGTTCTTTCTGCCTTTTCCAAAGCCTACCCTGCCCTCTCCACCAACAAGCCCCTCCCTCAAGTCTGCAAAGCTCTGGGTTCCCCAGCCAGTCACCCCCTCCCTCCTCCTGCTCTGCTCAGCATCCTCCCTCAGCCCCAACTTGCTCATCTGGGGAGGAGCTGTAGGTCCATGGGCTGGCATCACTGAGCATCTCCTCTTCATCCTCATCTTCCTCTTCCCCGTCTTCTTCTCCTAGGGATGGGAAGGCCTCTGGCGGGGGTCCCACCTCTCTGCAGGTCCAAGGAAGGCAAGCATGAGGTCGTGCTCCCTCACTCCCATTGTCCACCCAGGTCTATCTTGTCCCCCCCAACCCCAAACTCACCTGGGCAACCTGGCCTCCTCAGTCCTCTCATCATGCTTAGATTCCAAACCTGTTGGCATAGGTAGGGTCAAAGGGGAAGGAACCCTGTATTGGAGGGATGAGGACAGGTGGAGTTCTAAGGTCTGAAGTGGTAGGAAGACTCTTAGGAAGGAGGAAGAGGGGGCAGAGGCTACTGGAGTGGGAGCGGCTGTTTTATTTTAGAGATGGTACATTCACATGGTTCAAAAAAAAGGGTTTTTTTTTGAACCATGTGAAAAGTCTCCTTTCCAATACTATACCCCAGCCACCTCATTCCTCCTACAGGTAACCTGGTTTCCTACATGCCCTTCCAGAAATATCCTATACATTCAAAAGTACATACAAATATTTTCCCTTCTCCTCTTATTTTTCCACCAACGGTAATATACCATACATCCAATTCTGTATTTTGCTTTTCATACCTAAAAGTATATTTGAGGATGTATTTCCTTGTCACCATAGAGTTTTTCCACGGAGAGAGGATCATTTTTAAAGAATGGGGTTCTGAGCTACAGGGACAAGAACACTTTTCCCTCCTTTTTCTCCATAATTCTTCTTTCCCCCAGCCTACCTGCGGGCTCTGGCCCACTCCTGGCTTCTGGGCACCAGCTTCTCTGGCCAGTACTTGCAAGGGGGACCGGATTGGGCTCCTCTGGAGATGTGGGGCCTGAAGAGGGGCCCCAGGAGAAGGTGTGGCCGGCTGAGCACTCCCACACAAACCCCCCATCTCGGCCCCCAGGTCCCCGCAGCCCAGGCACCAGGCTGCACTCTCGACTGTGAGCATGAGACAGGAGCACCAGATACTGCAGACCCTTGGGGGCCACAGGCTCAGGACCTAGAGCAGTGAAGGCAACAGTCAAGGTGAGCTGGGAGGTCCTCTCCTCTCATCCTGGAGATCCACACTCAGACAGCCCTGTACCCCCACCCCCTGGGCAACCCTGGTCCCTAATCCAGTTTACCATTCTTCAGAGCCCAAACCCCAGGGTTCTGAGATATTGCTCCCTTCTCCACAGGCTGCCTCCTTGGGCTCCCCAACTCCCCCATCTCTTCCCAAACTCACTCAAGGCTCCCTCTTATCCAATCCCCTTAGGGAGGGTGTTTCTGGGTCACACAACTCCTTGTTGCCCCTATTCTCTCTCTGGCTTCTAATCCTCTACCCCTAGCCATTCCCTACCCACCTGCACAAAGCACGCAGCCTGAAGAAGTGTACCTGCCAGGGGGACAAGAGGCAGGTCAGGTGGGGGCCCATGTGGCCAACTGCCCTCAGCTCTGGGCATTCACACACTTACGGGGTCCCCTATTCTCCTGGACCAAGAGGTGGGGGGAGACCCTGGGAGGCCACAAATCACACTGGCCTTACTGCTGAAGTGATAAATCTGCCAGTGGGAAGGAGCAGCAGGCCAGCACTTGATGTGGGGGAAAGGGGGCGGGTAGGGTGCTGGGTGTTGCAGCCTGGGTGCCCTCCGCCAGAACCCTTGACCCGGCCCCTAACCGGTCCAACAGGAACTTGGCCAGCTGCGAGTGCAGGGAGAAGCCCAGCTGCTCCTTGAGGAGGCACCACTGTTCCATGTGGCCGCCCAGGCGGATGCGGCACTTGCTGCGGCGCGCGTCCAGCTGCCGCCGCTTCTCTCGCCGCCTGCGGGACGCGTCCGCAGGGGAGGCAGCCATGAGTACCAGGGCCTGCGGGGTCGGGGAGACACGCGTGTGGGCCGACCTGATCCGAGGCCAGAGGCCCCGGCTCCACCCACCGCTGGGGCCTCAGTTTCCTCAACGGTGAATTGGAGCAGAACTAAACCACTGCAATAGCATTCGCTGCCACTGGGTCCAAACCACCTCTGCTTCCATTACAGGGCGTGTAAATTAGCGCTATGGGGTGGGTATCTTGGGGGTGGGAGGCAGGGGTACTGCATCAAAGTCAGAATGGCCTGATCCTGGGCCCACTGACGTGAAGAACTGGAGCTATGGGTAAGGAAATTTCGACTAGGAAGGGGCAGAGGGTAAGGTAACAGTTTCATCTTCAAAAGGGCATGGGTCTTTACTGGTTGATGAGGGAAGGAGAGGTCGTGTGCATTGGGAGAGCTCCTCATAGTTGGGTCGTTGTGGGTGGAGCCGGGACAGGAGGGCGGGTAAGGGGGGGTCTGGGGCCCACTCCGTCTCGGGCCGCCCCACTGAACACTCACACTGCGTCGGATGGGCCAATTCCTAAGGCAGCTCCCAGGCCGCCCAGAGCTCCCGCCGCGGCCCACTCCCACCCCGGCCTTACCTGAGCGCCCCCACCCGCCCTCATCCCGACTGCGCCTGCGCCTCCCCAGCATCGCGCGCAGGCCCGGAGAGCGGCGGGAGGACAGGGGCCCACCTAGCGCGCGCCGCCTCCGTTTCTCTTTTAAGAGGAACCCGTCCCCCTTCGCGTCGGTGGCTCCAGCTTGGAACTGGGGCCGGGGCTTGCCGGGGAGGGGAGAGTCGGAGGCTGGCTGCGCGCGCCTGCGCACTAACCGCCCAGCGCAACGCCTGCTGGGAGCCTTGATTCCCACACGAATTGTTCAGCTTCGTTGCTGAGCCCTGCGGGGGCTGTGGACGGGTCGCTTCCGCGGCAACCGCTTGTGCTTGGTGACCAAAGTTATGGGGAAATGGAATAAGTAGGGCGAAGCCCTCCTCCCTTGCGCCGACCCCAGCCCCTTCAACCTGCCCAGGGACGTGGCTTCTGCAGTTGTTCCTACTTTGTACTTAACCTTCGTTTCCCCCCACCCCACCCAATTGCCACCAAGAAGCAAACACGTGCTGCAGAATCAGACACTTTTTTTTTTTTTTTTTTTTTTTTTTGCGGTACGCGGGCCTCCCACCGTTGCAGCCCCTCCCGTTGCGGAGCACAGGCTCCGGACGCGGACGCGCAGGCCCAGCCGCGGAGCTGCACGTGGCACCCTCCCGGACCGGGGCACGAACCCGCGCCCCTTGCATCGGCAGGCGGACTCTCAACCACTGCATCACCAGGGAAGCCCCAGAATCAGATACCTTTAATACCAATTAGAGCCCTCTCCAGACCCCCAAGGCAACCACCACCTACGGCCCATTCCCTCTGTTTCCCGTCAAAAGTCATCCGAAAAGTTGCCTAGATTTGCAGCGGACTATTCCGCATTTCATTCCCTCTTCAGTTGACTCGCATGGAGCTTTTCTCTCCACCGAGCCACTGGAATGGCGCTTGTCAAGGCCACTTGGGATAGCCACTTTGCTAAAGGCAGCGGTCAGTTCTCTGCCTCTCTACCCCTAGAGCAACATCTGACAATGTAGATATTTCCCTCCATGCAACGCCCCAACCTCCACTACAGGTTGGCTTCTGTCACTTCACACACTCCTGGTTTTCCTCCCTCCTCATCGGCTCCTCCTTTCCTTTGCTGGATCTTTATCCACTGTCTAGGCAAAACAGATTGAGTGTCCTCTGGTTTGGGCTTTGGCCCTGGACAAAGTCCTCTCTTATATTTCTTCTTGTTTGATGTATTTGGCCCCATGGCTTTAAATACAGTACACTGATGACTCCCAGTTTATATTTCCAGCCTAGCCTTCTTTCAGCTCCAGACTCATATCTAACTGCCCACTTTACACTGATAATTGAGTTAAGAACTAGAACAGTGCCTGGCACATAGAGAGCAGTGACAAAAGCTAATTGATATTTTCTCAAACATGAGTGTGGCTAACACATAACACTTAACAATCCTTGCCCCTCTCCTATCTCAGTAAATGTTGCCATCATCCACCCACTTGTTCAGAACAAAAACCTGGGAATGATCCTTGACTCTTCTGTAATACCAACACCATATATTGATACATCAGCTAGTCCTGCTGATACTATCTGTAAAAATATATCTTGAATCCAATCACTTCTGGCCCTCTACACTGCTAAAACCTTACTCCAAGTCACCTGTATTAGTTTTCTGTGGTTGCTGTAACATCACCACAAACTTGGTGGCTAAAAACAGCAGACATTTTTTCACTCATAGTTATGGAGGCCGGAAGTTCGTATCAAGCTGTCATCCGGGCCATATTTCCGGCAAAGGTTCTAGGGGAAAATCCTTTCCTTGCCTCTTGTAGCTTCTAATGATGACCTGGCATTATCAGGCCTGTGGCCACATCACTCCAATCTCTGTCTCCCTGGTCACATTGCTACCTCCTCTTTTGTCTGTATCAAATCTCCCTCTGCTTCTCTTTTATAGGGACATTTGTGAAGGTATTTGGACTGACCTAGATAATCCAAATAATCTCTCCAACTCAATATCCTAAAATAATCACATCTGCAAAGTGTTTGCCAGATTGATCTGCTTCTTTCCACTCTCACCCTCACAAAGCAGGAAGGAGCAAATCTCCTGCTTAAAACCTTTCATGTTTACCAGTACAATCCCAAACCCTTATTATGGCCTCAAGGCCTGTGTGGTCTGGCCCTTGGCTGCTTCTCGGCCACCCCACCTTTCCTCACTTTGTCCACTCCGTCCTACTATTCCCACTTTTTTGCTATTTCTCAAATGTACCAAGCATGCTGGAGGGAGTTCCTTCTCTCCCGATCATCCACTCCCCAGCTCTTCATGGTGTTGTTTCCTTCTTACATATATCTCAGCTCCAAGATCACCTACTCAGATCCTTTTTGTCATTCTCTGCCCCACTGTGTCTTCTTCCTTCTCCGTCATAGCACTCATAGTTCTCTGAAATCAGTTTAGGAACTTATTTGCTTGTGTGTTTGTTGTTCGTATATGATGATTGTCGGCTATCCCAAGCTTCTCCTCTGTGGCCTAAACAGCCCAAATGACATGCTGTCCGATCATAAGCTACCCTTTAGGATGAAGCCACTATGTCCTGCCGATATCATACTCTTGCATTGTGGTACCAATGACTCAACATGATATTTGTCTGCCCAGTATAAGTTTGGAAGAAAGATCACCCACCTTATTCCAGATACTTTACTAATTAATGAAGATCTTTCATTAATCAAAAGAACAGGACTCCACAGGGGACAAACAGAAAAAAAGACTTTATTCTTTCCCTTCATGGTCCCTTACTAGACATCTGCAAAATCCTAATTTCTCTGTCCCATGGATGAAATCACAAGCGGGTTCCATAATTCTTGGTTACTCTTAGATAATAAAAAGTTCTTTATTGATTTGAGACCCAAGAACACTCTTGGTTCTGTCAGTCTGATACTGTTCAAAATAATAAAGCTCTAAACTCCTTAATCCTCCAGTAACCCTCTCCAAAGAAATCCTCTTTTTTTCTCTCAGCCTCTCTTCGATTTCTTACATCATTGAAGTAAGGGATAAGCCAAGCCTCATCCTTTGTAATAAATCCTCAAGAGAAGCACTAACTTCTTTGGCATGGAGGGGAAGGGGGGATTCTCTATATTTGTTCTCTGCCTTTAGTGATACCTTAGCCCAATCTGAGACTTTAAGAGTTCCATTCTTTCACCCCATTGCAAAGGTTAAGATTAAATTTGAGCTTTTTGTAGCTTTAGCCCTGTTGAGTTACACAGAGTTTACAGTCTCTTGAAACTGCCGATTTTTTTTTCACGGGAAGTTCGTAAGTCTCCCTATGAAGAACTTGTGAGCTAGGCGACGGGATCCATGGGGGGCATTACATTTATCCTCATGACATTTATTTTTCCTGGACTCCAGATGGCAACCTAGCTTCCTCCTTATCCCCTGCCTTGGGAAAAGCCATATCTAATAATACTGCTGTATCCTCTTAGTTCTCAGTATCTTCTCTCTAAATAGAAAAACCAACTTCCACTCCCCTGGTCCAAGAAGAGCCAAACTGCTACAGCGTTGTAACAAACCGGTGATCCGAAATCCTGAGAAGGCTCATTTGAAGTGGAGAAGGAGCACTCCACAGGCAGTTTATGCCCCAAATTTCCTGAGACCCACAGACAGGATTAGACCTTTTCAGGCCCCAAGTCTATGCACGAGTCCTTCCTCCCACCCTTTGTCTCCCCCTCATCCAATCAACGTCCGGCATCTGTTTTCTCCAGCCAATTAGCATCTCGAGGAGCCCTGTCCCGTTTGTCCTCGCCCCCTGACCATCAGTCGGCGGTGCCTGCGTTCTGAGGACAATCACACCCGAGTATGGCCCGCCACTGCCCTCCTTGACGCCATGTGGGCGAGGTGGGACTGTAGATAAGAGTCGCGGGCCGCCTCTGCTCTTGGCAGGATAGCTCGCCCGCCCTGCGTCTGGAGACCCAAGTCCCAGCCCGGGAGGGCGGAGGACACGAAGGAGAAGGAGGCCGGCTCCCGGGAGACTTCGCCGTCGGGAATGTTGCAGCAGCAGGGGTGCTTTCGGCCGCTGCGGCAGGGGACGCGGCGGAGCACAGGACGCCGGTCGCAGGGAGACATTGTGTTCCAGGTGCTGAAGCAGCAGCTGTCCAGCGACGCCGTGGTCGTACTGCACGTGGTGGAACGGGGCCTCTTCAACCAGATAGCGCGCGAGGTGACCCGGCTCAGGCGGGAGGGCGCGGACCTACGAGACGAGCGTCGGGCCACTGGGACTGCTGAGATCCGTGCCGCCCTCCGGTCGCTCTTGTCCGCGAGAGCTGCGTTTCGTGCCCGCACGTCCTCCTTCCTGGCATGTGGCCGGAGGGTGTTCCGCGCGCTGCCCGCTCTAGTCCGGAGGAGCGGGCTCCGCCTGGGGTCTCCCTGGGACAGGCCCTGCTGCCGAATGCTTGCGGAAAATCGCAGATTTACAGATACAACTAGGTTATCATCCAGGCTGTAGCAGAGATACGTGCACCTGGGCCTTTGGTGTGTTGGGGAAGAAATGAAGGTGTTTGCGGAGTAAATACCCAGAAAAGGAAGAAACATTTAAAATCAGGCAGGGATGGCATGGGCTCAGGTAAAAGTCCAAGCAAACGTGGGAGGTTAGAATCCAGGCACCTGGACCACTCCTTATGCCTCACCCCCTGGTGAAGATGGAAATAAAGGGAAATCTGATTTGCTCTCAGTAGAACCTGGCTTCTTATGTGCTGCTTTGTGGGATGTATGTGATGGGTGAGGAAAGCTCAGACAAAGATAGGGTTCCTCCAGTAGAGGAAGTGTCCTGTCTCCTCCCCTCCATCCCCAGTTCAGTATTTCTCCTCTTAGTCATCTTCATCCCCTGTACCAGGTCTTTGCACTGTCGTGCTTGTGTATTCAAATGTAGATGAGAGGTGAAGAAGCCAGAAGGGCAAGTAGAGAGTGCTGACAAAACACTAGCCACCCAAACCAAGCTTACTAGGGGAAGAGGAGCCTGAAATGAGGACTGAAGGGTAAGGAAGAGTCCTTCCCATTACCACACAGGCCCCCTACATTTTTCTCCTATTTCCTGGCAAGCTAGGACTCCCCACCTAGAACTCCCTGCTGCTTTCCTCTCGTCCTGCTCCACTTCCTGGGTTTATTCCTTCCCTTTCATTTCTGTTCTCTCTTATTCCTGTTTTATTCTCTCCATCTACTGTCATTTCTTCTGTTTTACTTCTGACTACCCCTTTTTCCTCCTTTCTGGCCCTCAATGCATATTCTTGCCTCCCTTTTCTTTCTGTCTTCTCCCCTTTTCCTTGCCTGTCTTTCATCTATTTTTCTCTGTACCTAGAAAGTTTTACATTTGGGCCAAAAATGGATCCAACCAATCCTCTACTGCCATCTCCCAGCATCAGGCTTCTAATACAGAAGAATTTGTGAGTTACCAGCATTCTGAAGTCCTTTCTTCTAGTTCTGTTCTTGTTGCATTCCCCTCCTGGTCTGTTCAGTCCACTCACCAGGCCGTATGTGGATGGTTCCCAAATGAACCATCTCTCCTTGCTTCCACCCTCCCCAGGACCTGGTGAGTCTTGCCCTCCACAGACTGTCCATTCAACTGGTGAGAAATGAAGCCACTTCCACCAGTGAGAACTGGGAAACATGGTTGGAATTCCCTCATTGTCAATCTTCAGTTTACTTTCTCCAGGAGCATCTAAAACAGCTGTGGCTAAACTTCCCGTTGGGAGCCCTGAGCAGAGACTGCAGTCTGCTGGATTAGACTGTTGGTCTTCATGCCTCATTAGCCTTGACACCCTTTAGGCTTTCTCTGAAATTCATGCAGAGGCTAAGCACACCATCCCTCTTTTCCTAGCCCAAAACCCTAATGAAAATGCTCTACCTTGAGAGCTAAATAGACAGGACTTGATCAGAAAGCAACTCTTAAGAATCCTAGAAGCCTGCTATAGCTGTGTGTAAAAATGCTCCCCATCAGTGTGCTTCCCATAGCCCTGTTTATCTAGAAGGCCTGGAAAAGGAGGAAAGGAGGTAACCTGCTAACAGCTCCAGCAGTAAAATAAGGTGAGAAGCATGTTTAGTAGGTGAGGACATGTGTTGGGAAAAATTTTTGTTGTAAGGCCTGCTTCTGATTATGCCAACCCTCTCCCTGGGTTGTAAAGACACCCAATACGATGCCTAAAACAAAATGCTTACCCCTCAGCCCTCTCCACCAAGAAAACCCAAGTCTGGCTATTGCATCTGTTGAGATGACTACTTCAAGTGTATTAAATGAAGTCTTGATATTCTGAAGGCAGTAATTTCAGACTAGAAAGCAAAGCTGAGCTCTTGGTGGACATCGGGAAAAGGAGATGGGATCTGAAAGTTGCTTGGTAGCAAGAAGTTGATGGTGTTCAAGGGGCATACAAGAAAATTGTGGGAGACAAGTGAGGTGATTCACATCTCCACTGAGACTTGAAAATAAGTCTGTATTTTCTTGGAGCACTTTAAGGTCATGACAACAGAATGAACAATGATATGGGGGTGGTCATGAGGAAGGGCTTGCAGGAAACATTTTCTCCCTTACCATGTGCACCACTGAAGTCCAACACCGAGAGAGGAGGAGAGTTGGCAGAGCACTGTGGGAGGCTTTTTAGAAGCTATTATAAGACCCTCTTTGTAACCCGAGCATCTAGACCTACTGAGTCACCTACTCCCTGCCAGCACCATATATTGGAGCCTAGGAGACAGCAGATGTGATGCTGGTAAGTCCTCCAGGATCTCCAAAGCCATTACTAGCTGAGGGTCTAGGCCTTGCTCATCTACTAAAGCTCAGTTTATCTTGAAGGTATCTTGTCTTGGGGGTGGGCAGGACAGGGGAAAGGGAATGTCGAAGGAGATCAGAGAAACAACTGGGAAGCTTGGGGGAAGGACTCTGAGGCACTAAGGAGACAAAGTTCCAAGAGCAGGAAGAAAAGACTCCTCTAAATTAGATGACCCTGACTCTTCATTATTGTTCCATCCTCCACCCCATCACTCCTACCCTGCCCTAGCCTGGCACTACCTCCTCCTCAGCCTGCCCCCAATTCTTGCTCTGCCCATCATCTCCACTTCACCCAGCTCCCTACAGCAAGGTAAGAAGACACCTTAAGTCCCAGGACATTGTTATCTTGTACATGTGCATCTACTTCCAGGAGGTGAAACAGCAAAAAGGCAGCCGAGTGGAGTTAGAACCAGAGTCAGGGGCATTGCCTGTAAAGAGTTTAAATACAAAATAAAAGCAAATAAGTCAGTGCTTTTTAATTACCATCATACCCTATCAATCATAAACCATGTTAGTGATAAAACACTTGGCCCAGGTAACATCTCCTAGTGGTCTAAATTCTAAACAACTGTAGAATTACAGTTCAGTTAGTCTGTCTCAAGATCCTTATGCTTCAAGTAGCACATTCTTGTTTGTCCTTTAATAAACATTATATTCTACATGGAAGTTAATTTGGAGAACTCCCATTGCTGGGTTGGCCCACTCGGCTACACATGCTCACTTCCAAAGTAAGTTCCTAACAGTTTGGTTTGGAAGCATTTGAGCTCACTTTGGGCACATATAGCATCTCCATGGCTTAAGGTACCACATATACCTGCATTTAAATAGTGGATTCAAAATAAACCATAGCACAGTGGTTGTAAAGATGGAGATTCAGCTTGAGTTAAACAATTCTGTCATTCTACATAGCCACTTGCCTGGAAGCTAAAGTGGCAAAACGGTGTAAACTACAAAGTGTAATATGTTTGGTGAGCACAGATTTTAGTTTATGCATGAAATATTTCATGGAATTTGAACATTTTTTAAAATTGATAAAGCTAGAATAAATGAATCTAGAAAAGAAAATATCACATCAGTAGTAGAACTTAGCCAAATAGCTTTAAAGCTTTCCTCAGTCCTGCCCAGCAGTCCTAAAAGCTGCATCTTCTTGCTACATGACATTTCAGTTCCTCTCAAAAGGTATTCTAGGTATTTCAAGTATCTTGCTCTAACACCACCTTTCTTTCTAGTCCACTCCTTCTGGCCCACTCCTTTTTTTTTTTTTCTTTTTACATCTTTATTGGAGTATAATTGCTTTACACTGGTATGTTAGTTTCTGCTGTATAACAAAGTGAATCAGCTATACATATACATACATCCCCATATCTCTTCTGTCTTGCGGCTCCCTCCCACCCACCCTATCGCAACCCTCTATGTGGACACAAAGTACCGAGCTCATCTCCCTGTGCTATGTGGCTGCTTCCCACTAGCTACTTTACATTTGGTAGTGTATATATGTCCATGCCACTCTCTCACTTTGTCCCAGCTTACCCTTCCCCCTCCCGGTGTCCTCAAGTCCATTCTTTGTGTCTCAGTCTTTATTCCTGTCCTGCCCCTAGGTTCTTCAGAACCATTTTTTTTTTTTTTTTTAGATTCCATATATATGTGTTAGCACATGGCATTTGTTTTTCTCTTTCTGACTTAATTCACTCTGTATGACAGTCTCTAGGTCCATCCACCTCACTACAAATAACTCAATTTCGTTTCCTTTTATGGCTGAGTAATATTCCATTGTATATATGTGCCACATCTTCTTTATCCATTCATCTGTCGTTGGACACTTAGGTTGCTTCCATGTCCTGGCTATTGTAAATAGTGCTGCAATGAACATTGTGGTACATGACTCTTTTTGAATTATGGTTTTCTCATGGTATATGCCCAGTAGTGGGATTGCTGGGTCATATGGTAGTTCCATTTTTTTGTTTTTTGAAGAACCTCCATACTGTTCTCCATAGCGGCTGTATCAATTTACATTCCCACCAACAGTGTAAGAGGGTTCCCTTTCCTCCACACCCTCTCCAGCATTTATTGTTTGTAGATTTTTTGATGATGGCCATTCTGACAGGTGTGAGGTGATACCTCATTGTAGTTTTGATTTGCATTTCTCTAATGATTAGTGATGTTGAGCATCCTTTCATGTGTTTGTTGGCAATCTGTATATCTTCTTTGGAGAAATGTCTATTTAGGTCTTCTGCCCATTTTTGGATTGGGTTGTTTGTTTTTCTGATATTGAGCTGCATGAGCTGCTTGTAAATTTTGGCGATTAATCCTTTGTCAGTTGCTTCGTTTGCAAATATTTTCTCCCATTCTGAGGGTTGTCTTTTCGCCTTGTTTATGGTTTCCTTTGCTGTGCAAAAGCTTCTAAGTTTCATTAGGTCCCATTCGTTTATTTTTGTTTTTATTTCCATTTCTCTAGGAGGTGGGTCAAAAAAGATCTTGCAGTGATTTATGTCATGGAGTGTTCTACCTATGTTTTCCTCTAAGAGTTTTATAGTGTCTGGCCTTACATTTAGGTCTTTAATCCATTTTGAGCTTATTTTTGTATATGGTGTTAGGAAGTGTTCTAATTTCACTCTTTTACATATAGCTGTCCAGTTTGCCCAGCACCACTTATTGAAGAAGATGTCTTTTCTCCATTATATATTCTGGCCTCCTTTATCAAAGATAAGGAGACAATATATGCGTGGGTTTATCTCTGGGCTTTCTATCCTGTTCCATTTATCTATATTTCTGTTTTTATGCCAGTACCATACTGTCTTGCTTACTGTAGGTTTAGTATAGTCTGAAGTCCAGGAGCCTGATTCCTCCAGCTCCATTTTTCTTTCTCAAGGGGTCTTTTGAGTTTCCATACAAATTGTGGGTCTTTTGAGTTTCCATACAAATTGTGAAATTTTTTGATCTAGTTCTGTGAAAAATTCCACTGGTAGTTTGACAGGGATTCCATTGAATCTGTAGATTGCTTTGGGTCTTTTGAGTTTCCATACAAATTGTGAACTTTTTTGATCTAGTTCTGTGAAAAATTCCACTGGTAGTTTGATAGGAATTGCATTGAATCTGTAGATTGCTTTGGGTAGTATAGTCATTTTCACAATGTTGATTCTTCCCATCCAAGATCATGGTATATCTCTCCATCTGTTTGTATCATCCTTAATTTCTTTCATCAGTGTCTTATAGTTTTCTGCATACAGGTCTTCTGTCTCCTTAGGTAGGTTTATTCCTAAGTATTTTATTCTTTTTGTTGCAGTGGTAAATGGGAGTGTTTCCTTAATTTCTCTTTCAGATTTTTTACCATCAGTGTGTAGGAATGCAAGACATTTCTGTGCATTAATTTTGTATCCTGCTACTTTACCAAATTCATTGATTAGCTCTAGTAGTTTTATAGTAGCATCTTTAGGATTCTCTATGTATAGTATCATGTCATCTGCAAACAGTGACAGCTTTACTTCTTCTTTTCTGATTTGGATTCCTTTTATTTCTTTTTCTTCTCTGATTGCTGTGGATAAAACTTCCAAAACTATGTTGAATAATAGTGGTGAGAGTGGGCAACCTTGTCTTGTTCTTGATCTTAGTGGAAATGGTTTCAGTTTTTCACCATTGAGAACGATGTTGGCTGTGGGTTTGTCATATATGGCCTTTATTATGTTGAGGTAAGTTCCCTGTATGGCTACTTTCTGGAGGGTTTTTATCATAAATGGGTGTTGAATTTTGTTGAAAGCTTTTTCTGCATCTATTGAGATGATCATATGGTTTTCTCTTCAGTTTGTTAATATGGTGTATCACATTGATTGATTTGTGTATATTGAAGAATCCTTGCGTTCCTGGGATAAACCCCACTTGATCATGATGTATGATCCTTTTAATGTGCTGTTGGATTCTGTTTGCTAGTATTTTGTTGAGGATTTTTGCATCTATATTCATCAGTGATATTGGCCTGTAGTTTTCTTTTTTTGTGACATCTTTTCTTTTTTTGTGACATCTGGTTTTGGTATCAGGATGATGGTGGCCTCGTAGAATGATTTTGGGAGTGTTCTTCCCTTTGCTATGTTTTGATAGAGTTTGAGAAGGATAGGTGTTAGCTCTTCTCTAAATGTTTGATAGAGTTTGCCTGTGAAGCCATCTGGTCCTGGGCTTTTGTTTGTTGGAAGATTTTTAATCACAGTTTCAATTTCAGTGCTTGTGATTGGTCTGTTCATATTTTCTCTTTCTGCCTGGTTCTGTCTCAGAAGGTTGTGCTTTTATAAGAATTTGTCCATTTCTTCCAGGTTTTCCATTTTATTGGCATATAGTTGCTTGTAGTAATCTCTCATGATCCTTTGTATTTCTGCAGTGTCTGTTGTTACTTCTCTTTTTTCATTTCTAATTCTGTTGATTTGAGTCTTCTCCCTTTTTTTCTTGATGAGTCTGGCTAATGGTTTATCAATGTTGTTTGTCTTCTCAAAGAACCAGCTTTTAGTTTTATTGATCTTTGCTATCGTTTCCTTCATTTCTTTTTCATTTATTTCTGATCTGAACTTTTTGATAGCTTTCCTTCTGCTAACTTTGGGGTTTTTTGTTCTTCTTTCTCTAATTACTTTAGGTGTAAGTTTAGATTGTTTATTTGAGATGTTTCTTGTTTCTTGAGGTAGGATTGTATTGCTATAAACTTCCCTCTCAGAACTGCTTTTGCTGTGTCCCATAACTTTTCGGTTATCGTGTTTTCATTGTCATTTGTTTCTAGGTATTTTTTGATTTCCTCTTTGATTTCTTTAGTGATCTCTTGATTATTTAGTAGTGTATTTTTTAGCCTCTATGTGTTTGTATTTTTTACAGATTTTTTCCTGAAATTGATATCTAGTCTCATAGTGTTGTGGTAGGAAAAGATACTTGATATGATTTCAATTTTCTTAAATTTACCAATGCTTGCTTAGTGACCCAAGATATGACCTATCCTGGAGAATGTCCCATGAGCACTTGACAAGAAAGTGTGATCTGATGTTTTTGGATGGACTGTCTTATAAATATCAATTAAGTCCATCTTGTTTAATGTATCATTCAAAGCTTGTGTTTCCTTATTTATTTTCACTTTGGATTATCTGTCCATTGGTGAAAGTGGGGTGTTAAAGTCCCCTACTATGATTGTGTTACTGTCAATTTCCCCTTTTATGGCACTTAGCATTTGCCTTATGTATTGCGGTGCTCCTATGTTGGGTGCATAAATGTTTACAATTGTTATATCTTCTTCTTGGTTTGATCCCTTGATCGTTATGTAGTGTCCTTCTTTGTCTCTTTTAATAGTCTTTATTTTAAAGTCTATTTAGTATCATATGAGAATTTCTACTCCAGCTTTCTTTTGATTTCCATTTGCATGGAGTATCTTTTTCCATCCCCTCACTTTCAGTCTGTATGTGTCCCTAGGTCTGAAGTGGGTCTCTTGTAGACAGCATATGTACAGGTCTTGTTTGTGTGTCCATTCAGCCAGTCTATGTCTTTTGCTTGGAGCCTGTAATATATTTACATTTAAAATAGTTATTGATATGTATATTCCTATTACCATTTTCTTAATTGTTTTGCGTTTGTTATTGTAAGTCTTTTCCTTCTCTTGTGTTTCCTGTCTAGAGAAGTTCCTTTAACCTTTGTTGTAGAGCTGGTTTGGTGCTGCTGAATTTTCTTAGCTTTTGCTCCTCTGTAAAGGTTTTAGTTTTGAATCTGAATGATATCCTTGCTGGGTAGAGTAATCTTGGTTGTAGGTTTTTCCCTTTCATCACTTTATGTATGTTCTGCCATTCCCTTCTGACTTGCATAGTTTCTGCTGAACGATCAGCTGTTAACCTTATGGAGATTCCCTTCTGTGTAAATTGTTGCTTTTCCCTTGCTGCTTTTAATATTTTTTCTTTGTATTTAATTTTTGACAGTTTTTTTAATATGTCTTGGCATGTTTCTCCTTGGATTTATCCTGTATGGGACTCTGCGCTTCCTGGACTTGATTGACTATTTCCTTACCCATATTAGGGAAATTTTCAACTATAATCTCTTCAAGTATTTTCTCAGTCCCTTTTGTTTTCTCTTCTTCTTCTTGGACCCCTATAATTCGAATGCTGGTGTGTTTAATATTGTCCCAGAGGTCTGTGAGACTGTCCTCAATTCTTTTCATTCTTTTTTCTTTATTCTGCTCTGCGGTAGTTATTTCCATTGTTTTATCTTCCAGGTCACTCATTCATTCTTCTCCCTCAGTTATTCTGCTATTGATCCCATCTAGAGTCTTTTTCATTTCATTTATTGTGTTGTTCATCATTGTTTGTTTCATCTTTAGTTCTTCTAGGTCCTTGTTAAATGTTTCTTGCATTGTGTCCATTCTATTTCCAAGATTTTGGATCATCTTTACCATCATTACTCTGAATTCTTTTTCAGTTAGACTGCCTATTTCCTCTTCCTTTGTCTGGTCTGGTGGGTTTTTACCTTGCTTCTTCATCTGCTGTTTTTTTTCTGTCTTCTCTTTTTGCTTAACTTACTGTGTTTGGGATCTCTGTTTCGCAGGCTGCAGGTTTGTATTCCCCGTTGTTTTTGGTGTCTGCCCCCAGTGGCTAAGGTTGGTTCACTGGGTTGTGTAGGCTTCCTGGTGGAGGGGACTAGTGCCTGAGTTCTGGGGGATGAGGCTGGATCTTGTCTTTCTGGTAGGCAGGAC
Source organism: Delphinus delphis (assembly GCF_949987515.2). Lineage (NCBI taxonomy): Eukaryota > Metazoa > Chordata > Mammalia > Artiodactyla > Delphinidae > Delphinus > Delphinus delphis. Next base: position 16,674,918 of record NC_082685.1, read on the forward strand.
CACGTCCAGTGGTGTGTTTTGGGGTGTCTGTGAACTTATTTTGATTTTAGGCAGCCTCTCTGCTAATGGGTGGTGTTGTGTTCCTGTCCTGCTAGTTGTTTGGCATAGGGTGTCCAGCACTGTAGCTTGCTGGTCGTTGAGTGGAGCTGGGTCTTAGCGTTGAGATGGGGATCTCTGGGAGAGCTTTTGCTCTTTGATATTACATGGGGCCAGGAGGTCTCTGGTGGACCAATGTCCTGAACTCGGCTCTCCCACCTCAGAGGCTCAGGCCTGACACCAAGACCCTGTCAGCCACATGGCCATGGCTGGAGATGGGTGGGAGGCACGGGCTGCGGGCACTCAGGCTCCCCGGGGATGGGCACAGCCAGTGGCACAAGTTTGCAGGTCTGGCGGGCACATGCGTGGGCAGGTGGGCTGCGCTGGGCTGCTCTGGTCCACTCTTGACCCCACTGGAACTCCAGCCTGCCACCTTG